>NC_087561.1:7575757-7878787 GCF_036250125.1 Pseudopipra pipra
AGGGCTGTCCCACTTGTAATATTGGTAATTTGAAATTGAGTTTGTCCAAGCTGATGCCTTCAGAGGTACTGGTTTGCTGCACGAGTGCCTAAAGCAGACTTTCAACTGGGGCCTGGGGAGCCAGACTTTCTGCCACAGGATTCTCAGTCTTCATTTCAGCTGTGCTTGAACACTTTAACCTTGCACCTGGACAGTCATGGCACTGTCAAGGGTTACAGCTCTGAGAACTCAGCTGAACTCCTGAAAGAAAAGTTCCCAACTAGGAGTTGGTATCTCAAAACAATAGTGAAAAATAGGGGAGTTACAAAGCTTATGTGAAGACCAGTTTGCAGATAGGGGAGAACATGCTATTTGTACTGAGGAACAGTAACCTGAGAGGTGTTGGTCTGTCACAGTGCCTGGCAAATGGCCAGGTGAGGGTTCCTGATCTCGTAGCTGTATCTCCTAAATCAGGGTAGCAAAGGAGGTGCCAGTCTGGATACCCATCATCCAGTGAAAATAGCCCTGGAAGGCAATTTAATATCCTGCTTGTGCCACACAGAGAGGCTGCAGTAAGGGCCACAATCATGGAAGTATTTGAATAATTTTTAACAGAAGGTGAAGCACCTCTGCTTGAAACAAGCTATAATTTGAGCATGTGATGCACCAGTCTGAGTATTCCTGATTCTCATCTCTCTAACCCAGGGCTACAGCTCTAATCTCTTGAGTTCTTAGATAAACCCTGGGATCCAGATCACCGCAGATTTGTATTTATGGTCCTGCCCATGACAGTCCAGTACACCAGTGGAAGAGCAAATGGGCAGTGCTGTTTGACTGACATCACAATTATATTCTAATTATTTAATAAACTTTAGTGTTTAGTCAGGTTTAGGCAGGCGAAAAAAGGCACTTTTTCTTTTTCTGATTGATTACACAGAGGTAGCAGTTGAAATGCTTAACATGCTATGTAATTTTAGGTGAAAATTAATTAGCATGAATAAGCAAGACACCCCATGGTGTCACTGTTTAGTCAGTTTTCTATGGAGAATCGCACTCTATTAGGAAAACCAGTCTTTTTTTGGTGTTCTCAAGACATAATAAAAACAAACAAATTAAAATTAGTAACTGATGCATCACCTTATCACGAGTTTTCTTTTAGCAAGGAGGTGACTGTTCTGTGCCATCCGTTCCACTGCTGCTAGCGAAGGAAACAGAGTGGGGGGAAAAGATTAGCAAAACCTAAGCAAAAAACCTCAAACAAATGCTATTGTTCTTTTCCAGTGCAGGGACTTCCAACTCCTGCTTGGAAAAACTGCTGCTGAACCTGTTCATCCGTGCTTTTTGATGACAGTACTGAAGAAATTTGCCTGGGCAACATAACTAGAATCAACTGGATGGAAGTGAGGGCTGTCAGGGGTGTTTTAAATGCCCCCAGTCTGGTGCTGTGTGACAACGTGATGGCCATATACAGCATTTCGACTCCCTAAATTACTGTGATAACTGACCTAAAGGAAAGGGAGAAATAAAAGACTGCTTAAAAACTTAATAAGATCAACTCTTTTGATAAATACAGTGACTAGAACAAATAGAGCAATGAAGCCTGTTCATATGTTAAATCTCTTAAGATGTAGCTAATCAGAAAGTTTAAAAGAATAATCTTGGTGTGACTAATCTTAAATGTGATCAGAGTTAAAATGTTTTGGTGATTTCATGTAGATAAGTATTTGTCAGGAGTATTGGATTGGAGGACATGTAATTAAAAATAGTATGCCCAAGCTCAGTTTTGGTGTAAATCACATTATTCATTTCTTGTAGAAATACACTTTTGATTTCTCTTTATTATATTCAGGGGCAAGTACTTATTCCTGAGAATATCCACCTTCCTCTTCCTAAAAGTGCTACATAGAATTGTTGCAAATGAGGCGAGTGAGAGTTGCCAACTTTACTTTGTTTACTTTTTCCACTGACAAGTGTTTCTGCTTACAGATAATGTAGAACATTGAGACTGCGTTTCCCTCAGGGGCATTACTTTTCGAACTCAAATAGAGGATAGAAAACATTCTGAAAATACAGAAAATGCTTGGTTGTGCCTCCCCAAATTGGTAGGGGAGACTCCAGGATGTTTGTAATACCTGAAATAGCTTTTTTAATTCTTTTTGCTTTTACTTGACTATATTTGAAGCTGATAAAGTCCCTTTAAATCTGGTGTAGCTTGTGCTGCCTGGGAACAGACATGTGCTTCTCCTTATTTCATGTGTTTGCCCTGCTCTCAACTAGTACAAAGATAGGCAGGCAAAAATAATTAATTTGTAATATTTCACATTTTTCTTACAGATGGAGGAGGAACAATTTCAAATTAAAGCAGCTCTTCTCCTGCAGAAAAACAGATATATGCTTGTATCACTTCAAATTTGTATTAGACCATATTTTATTGTTGAGAAGTGTCATGTTGCTACACTGAATAATGCAACATGGGCTGACCTACTTGAACATTGAAACACTGATTCACCTGTCATCATTTTTGAGAAAATGGAAAGATTTGTTCTTGTCTTCAAATGGGAGTACAAAACAGAGCAGGTGTTTGCAGGCATGACTAAACCTCAGTGGACCAAGGTTACAACATATATTGTAGCCTCCAAATTTCATCAAGACTATTCTTTATCTAAAGCTGGTAGACCAGAAAGCTCTTATCTATAACACAAAAATTCATGACTATATTTGAGTATGTTGCATTAGTAGTTAATACCTACTGGCTGTACTGCACAAGAATATTCAGTACATTCTATTATAAAGGTTAATATTTGATATACATGTATTCTGAAACTTCTGCATATAATTCTTAAAAAGGGAAAAAGCAGTTCAGCTCCTGAGCTAGAGGGCACAACTTAAAGTAGCCTGTAAAAGGAGACCACATGTCCAAGCATTTGTTATGTAGGTGTCGTTTCAGAATACTCAATTTCTGTACTGAAAGAGCTCCCCAAATTTTTATTAGCCATCTGTTTATAGTAGGTGTGTACTTGTTTTTTTTCCATTTCACTGTAATTACTGCTCTGGCAACAAGAACAAGTTGAAATTGTGGCTTGTCTCCTGGAAGTTCTGCTTTCATTACATATGGTTCTCTCCATTAAAACACAGACCAGTTGCTCAAGCCACCTTAAGGGGAAAGCACTCTGCATGCTGCTCCCAAAATTAGGCATGCAGGCACATTAACAGTAGCAATTATTGTGTGCATTATTTGCTGGCTGGAGCACTGACTGTGTATAAATTTTCAAATTATTGTACTGGCTGCAACTCATTGCTGGTGAGCGTCCACTGCCACCTCCTTTCATAGGAAATGAAATATCCTTTGTAGGTAACTATTTATGTTTATACTGAGGGGTTATAATGATTAATGACAAATGTTTTCATGTTTGCTGTTCTCAATTGCGTGCCATATGTGTTGGCCTGACCTTTGAATGAACGATGTGGTGGGTGCTGCTTGGAAAATATGGAACAGGGTGGATTATGCATATTGCTTTTATGCAGCAAAGGAAAAGTAGAGGAGAGGAATCCACTTGAGGATTCCTCAGTAACTACTAATCCTCCCCCTGAGGAGCAGGCTCAGCTCTAGGCACAAAGCTGTTCTAAGAAATGCTTTGATTCTGTCTGAGCATAGGTTATTTTCTGTTTCTGCTGTCCTCTCTTCTGGGACCCATATTGCCCATGCATGGTGGGATGGGGGCTACTTCCCTCTGCTTTCAGCCTCTGTCTTGGTTGCCTTTAATTCTGATTAAGGACTGAAGAGTCAGTCCTGCCAAAGTTACTCTTGCAGCTGGTTGATACTCAAAAGGCCATGCTAATGTGCTGCTATTCAAAGCATATTCCCGTTCAGAAGTGAAGCCATTCCCTGTGCTATGCACAGGATCTTAACCACAGATGAAGAGAACCTTGTTGCATGAAGGTACTAAGGTGGGAATGATCTCAGCCATATGAGGCACCTCTGGAATTGCATTTTTTTGCGACAAAACTTTTTAGAATTCTTCTCTTCAGTTTTATCCCATCTTAACAAATGTTGATCTACCCAAAGCCATGAAGGAGTACCAGTCAGTCCACAGTTCTTTAATGTTTATGTGTGGAATTTCTTTTGCTTTTTAGGTATTAAAGTAAATAAGAGAAGGTTTTTTCCCAACATATTTTTTCGTACTGCTCAAGAAAGCTTGTGAGATTTTCTCTACTGCTCATTTCAGTTGCTCACCACCAAGTTAATTATTACCCATCTAAAATTCTGTGTAGCTCAAATAATTGTCGCCTCAGTTCCTCCCCTTCCTTTCTTTTTCACTAAAATATAGAACATTTATATTTCTATGGCTTTCAGATATCTAAAGTTGTGGTATCAAGCGTGTACTCTCAATTATCTGTTAGGATTAATGATCAGGTTTACCCACAAGTGTGTCATTTTTCACTGTGTACAAAATAAGGAGGAAGGCCATATTTTAGTACCTACAGGCTGGTATAACATTATTTTGATGTATTGCACAGCCTCCTTAATAAGATGATTGCAGGAGTATTTTGCATGTGGTAGGTGTGTAATATCCAGATGATATTTGTAGCTGACAGCAGCCATCACACTGACTCTTACATTTGTGCTGTAAATTTTCTCTGAGCAGCAGACACATCAGCAGTATCTCTTACATATCTAAATATTATTTTGTGTACGTTTTCGCCTGTATTCAAGTAGTGCTGTGGCCTAGTTTGTTTTATCCTTAGGAAGCAATATTTTAATGCTTATGTTTTCCAGGTTTCTGTACAGTGACATTGAGGGAAATGTATTGTTTCCTAGAAAATAAAGGATTTGGTTGGACAAGGCAGTTGCCAAAAATGAAACATTAGCAGTCTTGTTGATATAAACTTGCAAGTCTATTTCTGATTTATAGTTTAGATCGGGCCTGGGCAGGGCAAATGTTCTGAACTGCTGCTGTGTTCAAAACCAAAACATAGTAATAGATATCTGCTTTGTAGTGCAGTTACATATATCTTCTATAAGGTCCCAAAAAATTCATTTCATTGGATTTTCATGGATATTCCAACTTGTCTCAACAAGCTCATAACCTTCAATCAACCAACCATGAGAACGATGGGGTTTTGTTCACTGCTGTCTGACATGGCTGCCACCTCCAAAGAAAACTTGAAATTCTGGAGGGTTGTGGTTTGCTCCTTCCTCATCCCCACCTCTCCACCCCAGTAAAGCTGACACATGATCGGCTTTCGGTGTAAAAGCTCACCTGAGGTTTGAATGCTACTCTTGTTGATTTAGGAGGTTCCTACCCAGGAAAAATAGGTGTCACTCTAGTTGTAGAATGGCAGTAATTCCATCTGAATGTGATTGAGAGTTCTTTTAAACAGAATGCATTTTAAGTCTAATGATATATTGCAAGGTATAGTTCCTAAATTTCTGTTAAGGTGATGTTTCCACCGATCTCTTCTCTTAGGAGTCCTGTAGAGCGCTTTATTTCTCAGAAAGCAAGGTCTAGGTTTAATGCTTTCTTTAATAGACTACCCCAATCTCACAGCTTTTTAATGTCTAATGAAATATAACTATGTAGTGAAACTGATTAAGTTGAAAATAGCATTTTTTGTAATGAGGAAGGAGCATAAAAATGATTTGGGACTAAGACACTGATTAGATTTTAAAGCCAAAATCTAAATAATGAGATCTGCCAATTTGATAAGTGATATTTGGATGCAATTTTAATGAAGACAAGCCCTTTTTTGAGCTAAAGGAATGTTAGGTTAATAATAAATTATTTTCAGGATTTTGTTTACCTTGGAGAGTACGTTAGTTACAGTGGTGACACCTGCATGTTCTGGAGGCTGGTCTTACCTTTTCCAGCAATTAAATTGTGGCCCTAGGACGCTGAGTGCTAAACCATTTATTACCTTTAGAGAGGTGAGAAATTTGCCCTGAAGCTTCATTTTAATAAATGATAAGTTGTTGGGCAGTATATATAAAATCAAGGTAGTATGATGAAGGAAGGACTCTGACAACTCCTTGAAAGAAATCTGAAAACAGAAAGAAAAGTGAACTTCCTTTCCTGACATATCACAGGAAAGTTGAATAATCAGCCTAAATTGGAGGGTATTTTCCATCTTTCTTTTTAAGTTTAGTTCTCGTATTTTTGTGTGGTTTTTTTCAAACCACATTTATGATTAAACAGTCAGGTTGACCTGACACTTACTCTGTTTGAGGAATTCAGTGTTATCATGACAACTGGATCCCGAGACTCTTTCAGACCTTTAAGATGATGTAAGTATAAGCAACAAGAAGACACCACAATCAACCCTATTTTAAACAATTGAAATGTAATATATGACATTCTTCCTTCAAGGAGGACAGGAATCCTGCTGCATAGTGTCAGCAAACACAGCTCTGTAGTCATCCTGTAACTCGGTTGCCACAGCAACCTGGTCCCTACTTGCAGCAAAGGAAGCAAAACATATGGTAGAAATATTGTGCTTGTCCAAGAAATATCAAGATTTCCAGAACAATAAAGCTTCAAGTTCAGATTTCCCCCCAGGAAAACATTAATCAAACTGCTTTACTGTATATATAGGAAAATCATGAAAAGTAATCTAAAAAAAGGACACCTTTCCTACTAAACTGGCTAAGTTATAAATGAAGAATTAGTAGTTTAAAACTAGGAAGTTAAAAGGAGAATTGTTTACACTTCAGTCTGGATAGTTTTCTATCCTATGGACTGACAAAGCCTGTGAGAGTACACTTGACGTGTCCTGAATCAGGAGTTACTGAGAAGTCCTCCTTTGAGTTACTTGTGGACATAGGGCTCGTATTTTTCTCTCACTGCAGTGAACCTTCATTTGTGTCTATAAAAAAGCATCCTCAGCAGTGCTGGCCAGATTATCCTTGTTGTGTTTTGAAAGATACTTTAACTTTGGACTAAAAAAAAACCCCATAATGTGAAAATAACTATTTCCTACAGAATATAACTGCTTTTCATCTTTTCCAAAAATCTGTCAGCCATTGGAATTTCAGGTTGATTATTTTGTTGTTTTGTTTTAATGAAAATATGGTTTGTGTTTTTTTCTGGAAAGAGATCTAGTAGTACTAAACAGAATTGATTTTGGATAACTTAGGTTATTTTTTAAATGAGCCGTTATTAAGGTTAAAAAAAGTTGTGATTTGCCTGACTGAAACGAAGGAGAGGAAAAGCCAATCCATGCACCTGATGTTTTCTGGTTGTTGTTAATAAAGAATATGCTACAACTTGACACCCTAGTAAAAGCTTCATAATTTTTTTGCCTACCAAATAAGCTTATCTAAGTCATGATGACCAAAATAGACACTTCCCACATTCTACTCAATGAATTCATTTTCCCTACATAGCACTGGATATGCTTTCTAGCGTCGATGAATATTCTACTTTTACACCAAAATAGGGTGCTGGAATAAAGTAATGCATTTGGAATGTTTATCTGGTTGATCCTTAGTATGCTGGTTGTTAGATAGAATAATGAGTGTTCTATCTCTTTGAAATCAATGCCAGCTTTAAGACAATAATTCTTTGCATTGTTTTGCAGCTGTTCTGAATAAATTTATTTTTCACAGAATGAAAAATATTCTAATGCATACAAAAAATAAAAAAATATACAATGGTGCGAATGGAAACAAAGCTTCATTTTTTTTCCTGTGTAGAAGGGAATTGCAAAGTAGCCTGATTCACAGTTTCCTGACAAGCAGTATGTGTTAATAACTATCTTTATTCATTTTTCGATATCTTGCAACATAATTAATCTGTGTTGTATAAATACATTAATGTAAAACAATCCCTTTTCAGACAGTATCTTGGCCATCAAAATTTGCATAGCATGTTCATTTCATATTCTAACTTGGAAGGGACTCAAAAGGATCATGGAGTCCAACTCTTAAGTGAATGACCTCATTAAAAGCAAATATTTTTAGCATGAAGCACTATCAAGAAGTGGAAGCTACTGCGGAATCTGGAGGGTCACAAATATCATTCGTGCTTTGATTAAGCAATACCATTAATGTTGAGGTCATTGTATTAGAACAGTCACTTGCATTTACTTTAAAATGAGTGCTTTGGACACACCTGCTGTGTGTTGGAGCTCTCATGCAAGTCCAACTAAGTTTTTCAGATCTTTATAAAATTGTCTTCATCTGTCATTTTCTTTACAGCAACACAGCTCTGTCACAGTCCTCGGCTTGCAGGAGATGGAGAGGCTTCATTGAGCTTCAGGAAGGGAAGAAGTTTTGAACTAACAATTAGGTGAGTTTAGAAGAAGCAACTGCAGCAACATTTTGCTGTGATCCCCTGGTCTCAGGTATGGTATCAGGTTAAAGTCTGCAAAAAACATAGCTAATGACTAATAAAAAATCCCAGTGAATTATTAGAGCTGAGTATTTAATCAGTGTTTTATTTCTTGTAGACTGATTTGTACAGAACTCACATTTTTAAAAGCTACTTCTGAATAATATTTAATGTGCAGATTATGGGTGTGCATACAAGTCGTTGTGAGCAAAGACTATCTGCTCCAAATGTGTTGTGAGATAACTGGATTGGTCTTGTAGGTCAACAAGGAAGTTTTTTTACACCAAAGGAATGACTTTTTTTCAGAACCAAGTTTATGGTGCAAGCATGAGTTTATCACTGGGTAAAAGGAATACTTGGGGTCCTTTCCAAGTCTGATTTGTGAAAAACAAATTGTCACACTGTTTGAGGTTCAGTTAATGTTGGTTTAGATTTCGTAGATTTTACTGGGTTAAATTCTTAAGAGGAATAAAGGCCTCCCAGTTGTTGCCATGAAGATCAAGGGCAAGGATAAATATAGGGCCTGGAACACAGCCTGATAGAAGAGGTAAGACTTGAAATAACAGAAGGCAGCATTGAACACTGAGGTGATAAATATGACAGCTGCTATACTACTAAGTCCAGGGTGGAAAATCACATAAAATCAGTGTGATTCAATGGAGAAGTTCATATATCGATAGGTTTATCAAGAAATATTTTTATGTGCAATGCTGTTTAAGTAGTCTGCTGATCCTTTGCAGTAAAAGCAGTGGATATAAAGAAGTTGGATTCTGTTTTATAAAACTTTATATATTTAGTAACCTAGGCTCAAGCATACTGCCCCATGAACTTCCATATAAACGGTATCTAGACTTTTAGTTTAAGAGCATATATGAAATACTACAGACAAGAAGGGTCAATCACAGTGTTGTTTTATGTGAAGATCTCTGTGACAATAAGCTGGGAAATGGTTTTTCCAAACAGCTTGTTTGTCTAAAGAGTAAAATACTTCCCCACCTGTGGCTGTGCTACCTGTAGAGAATTTAATTCAACCCTTATTTTCCCTATAGAGAGCAGAATGTTGCAGCCCTCTGATCTGACCCTCAGTGTTGTTTACTTTCTCATTAGAGTGCTCTGATATAACACACACAGTGTGCAGGTATCCATTTCCTTGATAGGAACCAGCTCTGGTTTATTCAGTGAATGGCATTGCTGAGATCCCAATTCTGACTAAGCTCTTTGGCTGTAGCTCTTCTGTCTCTTTATTATAAGCAGTGAATGCAAAAGTAACAATGCTATGAAATAATCAGAAGCCTCCCCAAATGAGCAAATGGATAAATCTCTTAATATATTTTAAATCTGTTAAAGGAAGTAGAATCAGCTACTTCAGTGCTGCATTGGGGTCTACCTTAGATGTAATGGTTATGTTTCAAGCTGGACATATACAAACTATATGTTTTTATGTGTGTACATACGCTGATTTTAATGTCAGGAAAAAACTGTCAGATTTGCAAAATACCAAGTTGTACTTCAGGCCAATCTATGGAACATCTGTTTTATCAAGAGAGGTAATTTTAACAGCAGGATTATACCATAGTATTCAAGAGATGGGCAAATTTGGGAAATTGCAGAATAATAACTATTACTATAATTATAACAGTAGAGATTTTTTTAAAATGTCTATTTTTTTCTGAGAAACAGCTGCACCTGAAGCTTTAGTTAACAAATAAAAATTTCTCTCTATTTTCAAACAGTTTTCAATTTTGTTCAGCATTGTGTATTTTTAATTAACTCTCTGAATTGTGATTATTTTTCCTGCAGCTCAAGCAGTGAAGGTCAAATGTAATCATAGTGATGACTTTGCTCTCTCAAGAGCTGTTTATAACATAGAAATAAAGCTTTCTTTTTTTTTATTAAATTAAGACTATGTTTTAGCTAGTAAAGCAAAACTGATTGGCTAACAGATACCTTAAGCTAAAAGTCCTTCATGCTCTTTCACATTTTCATTGAGTGCTTTAGTTATTAAGAAGAAAATAACAAGATTAGGACCATGTTAAATTGTTATATCAAGGACTGGAAAAGAGGTCTTTAAAACAAAATTATATTCCACACTTCTTCTACAATCCAATTTAATTCAACTTATTTCTTCAGGATGAAAATGTCATTTACCAAACACCTGAGCTATAAACACAAGAACTCCCACATCATTGTCTTCAGTATTTTGTGAATTTTGCCTTTCAATGAAGTTGTTTCTTTAGCAAAATTATACATAAGAAAAAGGTAATAGTGAGAGGAATTTTCTACAGAGAAAGTTCATTAATTTCTAGTACACAGAAAAGATTTTTTAATTAGGTTATGCAGACTTACATGAGACAGAATATGGCATTATTTTTCCTGCGAATCTGTGAATTCTGGACTCTATCTTACCAGTTCTTTGGAATCATGTCTCCCTGAAGTTGAGCAGAAAATATTCTGATATTGCTCACATTTTCTCAAATTTATATACTTATTTCCAAGGTAAAACAATTTTTTATGAAGGTTCAAGTTGTGATAATTTGGGGGACAGGCAATTAATTTTGGCCAAATGAATGTGTCTCATTTAAATTCCTTGACTATCTGTTTCCGTATCTTAATGCTGATGAAAAGTCTCTAAGACCTGCTTGGGTTTTCTGTCTTCCTGGAAGAGTTGGATTGTCTGTTTGTGGTGATGGACCTGCTTGTGAAACACCCAATTTATGCTCATGCTTCATTCTGAGACTTGAAGGACTTTAGTAACTAAATTAAGTGTACTTTAGTGAGTTTACAGGATCTCAAAGTCTTCGTGATTTTGTCAGGAAGAATGAGTTACTCAGCAGTTATTGTAATAATCACCAGAAGGTATGTTTATCAAACATTTTTTTCTGCAAATATTTGAAATGCCTCCACAAGAAAATGCTTCAGGTGGTAAAAAATTATCTGCAACTGTTGTATGTGAACATCTGGACCGACACATCTAATCACCTGAGACATCTCCACTGTGGTTCACTTGTGTGCAGTCCCCATTATTTATACAACATCACACCAAGCCCAGATAAAAACCTCACCTATCCCTCATTTTCTGTTGTATTTATATCTGATGTTGCCATTTCCTCTTGAGTTAAGGTGTAACTCGTCAAGGTGATCTTCCTGACCAACATTATTTGTATATATATGGTCCTAAACCCCTGACTGAGCCAGAAAGAGGAGACTGAATGGAGAAAATGCACTTAGCTTACAAGAAATACTTTGTACACTATACAATCACTTAAAGGAATTCATCTGTACATTCATAAAATTAAATCTTTGTAGAGAGTTACTTTAAGAGTGTTCTGTAATAATGCTATCACTGAGCAGCTGTTCTAGAACTCCACTGATCACTTATTGAGGGGGGTAAGACTTTAACATAAAGTTAATGAATTCAGTGACTTGTAGTGAATAAGCAACATGACTTCATTCCATGTATAGAGTAGAATATGTTATAGATGACACTATGAAAAATGACTGTTCAGTGATTACATACAACATATGTAGGCATAGATAAGAGATACTGTTTCTTTAACACTATCATATTATGACAATTTAATTTCCTACTGAGGATGAATAATTTTACTGAGAAATAATTTATCACCAATATTAATTCAGATGTTGGATTGTCTCTCGAATCGACTGGCTACATTATTTAAATCCCACAGATTTTTACTTTTGTAAGTCAAAGTACTCTCATTAATATCATATTCTTTTAAAAGAAGTGCCATGTTCCCTACTTTGGAAAGTAAAATAGTTCACGGTCAAAATTATTGCCAATTTTACTAGGAAATTTTTAAAAAAGACAATCCTTCTCTCACTTAACTGTGTAATCAAGAGGCAGATGATCATGAAGTGAATCTAAAATTCCCATTTCCCTAAAAAATATCCCCCACCCCCAATATAGAATCCAGAGATAAAAAAAAAAATTAAAAAAGAAAAATCAGAAAGTTATATTTTACATGTCCTTATGGCTCTGTCATACTATAATACTCACTGTATTGAGACTTTTGGCTCTAGTCATCCTTAAGGAGTGTTGTGAAGTTTATTAAATTGCTTTTGGAGAACAATTTAAATACCACAACAACCCATGAGAAAATAATTATGACATCTTCGGCTCACAATTTGAATTCTGTACAATAAATAACAGTGTACCTCTACTCATTAACCTACTAGTGCCTGTGTTTGTTACATCACAGAGCTTCATCCATAAATAAATGAGGGCATGGTTAATGCCAGTAAAGGAATGCTAATTCTGTCCCCTCTAATCTTTTACCTGCAGTCAGTTTTTAGTCTTGGATATCAGGGGGAAGCACGAATTACTGCCAGAGAAGGCAACACAGCAACAAAAGGGAAGAGTACATTTGTAAATCAATTTTCATGAGGATTTGCATTTAAAATTTAAACTCCTGTTAGCATTGCAATAAATTCTTCTTACACTGCAAAATTCCATTTGGAATCCTTCTCTAATGCTGAATGCATTGATATGACAGCGGGACACATTTCCTTCCTTACCTGTCCTTGTAGCCCCTGAACAGTTATCTCAGTGCCATATATGTTTCTAACCTGTTGATCCTCCCAGTGTGTGATGGTTTTGGCTGCATTTGGAGCTTTGTACAAAAAGACATTCTCAGGAGGAGGAATGTTAATGGACTTAGTTGGAGCTCCTTCAAGCAGCTGCTCACTTTGATCTTTAAAGTGAATCATCACAACTCAGAGATGATCAGTGAGCGAGGCTTAGGGAGGTTTGACTGATCTCTGCACAGTCTGCATGGTAATGAGCCTACTTGTTGGGATTACCTGATCCTTTCCTTTTGTGCTGCTTACAAAGTTAAGGAATTGTTATGGAATCTCGGGTTATTCTTGGTTGTGCTTAGCTCCCAAAGTTAGTTTTTTGCTATGCCTTTGAAGATACTGGTCTTTAAACATTACAATTTCCTTGCCTATTATCCTACTATTCCTACAAGCTTGTTGCATTGGGGTGTGCATTGGGTAGCCAGAGGCATTTGGGTGATAAATATTTGAATTTCAGCTCATTTCTCATTATATATTCTGTTACTTTAGTGGTGTCCCTAACATGACTTTGATGCAAAATTTGTGATGTTTTTTTTCAGGACTTTTAGTATATCAGTTGTTGAATATGGTGTTGTAAAATCAGTGGAGCCAAAGTAAGAAATGTTGCTACAAACAATCAAATAGCTTTGCCTGGAGACTAAAATCAAGAATCTGAATGTTCAATGATGTGCTTAACAGAATGGGTTCATAGTCTGTGATGGGGAAATTTCTTCCTATTCTGAACTATGCTGAACATTTTTGGGCTCTTTAAAAAACAGCATTAAACTTAAGATGGAGAATAATATTATCAGCCCTTTTTAGCAAGTCATAGCATTTAAATGCCACATCTAATTTTTCAGAGGGTATGGATTTTTTTTTTTTTTAATCATGCAATGGGAAAAGAGGAGAAATAAGTATCACTCAGCATTTGCTGAGGTACATTCACCCATTGCTCAAAATGTTGAACTTCAGTTGTTATTTTTGTAGGCTCACAAACAACAGTTGCTTATGCTCTGAAGCTGTCTTAGCTGATCAGCATAGAGATGGATGACCAAAGTTGTCCTGCATTTCTGTTTATCATAGCAGCGACCTTTTTCAGTAAAGAGAAAAGGCTGCTTAAGATATAGTTTGATAGAACATCAAATTCTCAACATTAGGATAAGAAACTTAAACCCATTAAGTGCAACTGTGATTTTGTCTTGAATTTAAAAAAAAAAACAACAAAACAACCACCCAAAAAAGCCCCACTGTCTTAACTGTTTTACAGATTTTAGTCATAGCTCATGCATAGTAGTTCAAAGAAGGGCTCCTAAAAACAAAATGTATTTGTCATGATTTTAAAACCTGTACACAGCGTGTGTAGTATATCAACCTTCAAGTTCAAATACGCCTTTATTTTATAAGATGGTAGCCTTTGTTTTCTCTTCCTAGATTTGGAAGACATGTAAATATTTTGAATACAGTTTATGAAGTAAAAAAAAAAAAAAACCACTGCATTTTTGTAAACGGGAACTTCAAATTTACTAGAAATTATAATTAAAACCCCCTGCATTCAGGGGGTTAGTAGCATAGGGGAGATGCAACTTTCCTTTTTTCCTCTTCTTTTATGACATGTTTCAGACTTTTATGGCACGTTTCTTGCAGTTCAGACTGGCTGTAAGACTGGAGGATAAATCAATTTGAATGGAGGAAAAGAACCCCTTTTATTATAATGTGTGGAATAAAATCCCTGTTCTAACTCTCACTGAAGTTTTCCTGTACGTCCAAGGAGACTGCACTGCTCAATTTACAGGACACTGAACCAGCATATGAGGCCTGGTTTATGTACAGCTCGCTCTGCCACTTATTCCTCTCTGCAGAACAGATTATTAGTCTTCCTTTCCCTTATAAAGGACTTTTGAACCTACTGATAACTGTGAGATTATTAATATGTGTATTATTATTTGCTTCTCATTTGAAATTATTTTTGCCACCAGAATGGAAATCTGTCCTCTAAAATGAACATGTTTGTCTCTAGAAATGTCTTTCAAAAACTGAAGCTAAGGAGAATTGCTGAAGATAGACAGACTGCTTGGTTAACATTGCACACTCAGAATTACTTAGCCTTGGGATTCTGGCACTGCAATGCTTTGTGATCATGCTGACTGTTCTGGCTAATGCCATCCTGTCTGTAAAGCCCACAAAATATTCATAACAGGCTAGACTAATGCTCCATCTAGATTGGTATGCCAGCTCAGATTTGGATAAAAATAAAAGCATATGAGAAGTTGACACTTTGTGGTAAGTCAGATGAATGCTTTCATGACTTCTGAGGAAAAAGGACTACTTGAATCCAGGGTGGGCTTTTTGATTTTAATGGCATGTAAGATTTTTCTTTTGTTGATATTCTTCAAAATTTGTGAATCCATGCATGTTTATAGCATTCAGTATGTCTTATCTGAGGGACTTACACAGTTCATCTTTGCATTAAGTGAAGAAGTGCCTGCCTGATTTTAATTTGAACCTCCACCTGTGAATTTGTATTTAAGGCTTTCTTGCTATTGTAATGGAAGAGGCAGCTGATTTTTCTTTCACCTTTTCCATGCTTGTCATGATTTTTACCTGGCTCTTGTTTGATGCTTTTCTAGTTTGGGAGTCCTAGCCTGTAAATATCTTCTTTTTGTGCAAGGTACTTGGTTATCTTTGATAATTTTTGTCAATTTTTACTATATGCTTTTTCTCAGATGAAAGGAGCAGAATTCCACGTAATAATTGCAATATGGGCACAACGCAGACTTTACCCAGTAGCATTATATTTTCTGAGGTTTTCCTCTGTTTAAAAGTAATTCTGAAGCTACTGAACTGATATGTTCATAAGGCTGTTATTTTAACCTAAGATCTCTGTTGCTTCTGGCAGTAGCTGGCTCAGAATCAATCCCTGTATGCATAAAATGAGAACTATTTGGGTTTTTTTTGCGAGTTCATTACTTTACATTTGTCTGGTTTGAATGTCATCTGCCATTTTATCCTCAATCACTCAGTGCCACTCTATTTTTGGAGTCAACTTTTGTTTTTCTTCCCCTGAAAAATTTACCATTAGTAGCAAACTCAATCTCCTCTCCATTCTCTTTTCCTGATCATTCCTGAATATGTTGAGCAGCTGATGCCCTAGCAAAGGTCCCTGTGGGATTCCACTTGTAACTTCCCTTCACTGAGAAAATTGACTGTTTATTGCAGCTTTTCTTTCTACTCTTTTAGTTAGTTATCCCTGTGAGGACCTTCCCTCTTATCTTATGTCAGCTTAATTTAAGACCCTTTGGTGATTGGACCTAGTTGAATACTTCATGGAAATCAGAGCAGGTTGTGTTAAACCACCTTTCCCCGGTACTCACTCAGTATATTTAATTTATTTTAAGTGATTTTTCTCAGAAAATTCTAGTGGATTGTGGGGTAAGACTGTTAAGAAAAAGAAAAGAAAAATTCATGTTAATTCTGTTTTGAAGTACTGTCACTGATTGACAAAGAGGGCAGACCAACAGACTATTTAACTTCAAGTTTGTTTAGTTTTTCTTGAAAAAAATTATTTACTTTGTCTACAAGAAATTCTGATTCAGGAGACATGCTACCTGTGCTTGATATTTTTCCAGTAAGTACCTTCTTAAAACAGACCATATTTAGGACTTGCTGGGGTAATGAGAGATGGTAGATGAGAGTCTTTTCTGAATTCAGACCCATTTGACTCTTTTAACTCTTCAGTACTGATGCCTTGATATCCAGTAGAATGATGTCAATTCACACTGTTTGGAAACAGAGAAAAATGTACATTTTGAGTCTTAAGACATAACCTCAAACTGTTTGTAGCCATATTCTGCAGAAAAAATTGACCTGTACTATTTGCAGTATAGATCAAATCCTAATACTTTGAAGATTGGGGGATTAAGAACAGTGTGACATTTTATAAATAGCAGTTTAACCACATAAGTGTGCCACTTCAGTGTACAAAGAAAAAGGTATTTACAATCTTTTAAAAGTGTTTTCAAGACAAAGCTATAGTTAGTAGTGCAACAGAATTTGCCACATTTTTTTTCTGAAAACTTGTGAAGTAGTAGAAGTTGCTGCACTTTGCTTTCTAGTGTTGGAAATATGTGTCACGAGAAAGTCCTGTTTTCTGACTATGTGTCATTATGCCTTGGAAAAACATGGAGACTTACTGATAAGACACCTAACAAACGTAAGATTCTTCTCCTCATATATATTTTAAGCAAAAAGCACTAAAAGCCTGGTATTTTGAAAAAGAATATATGCACTTTGCTGCTGAATTCTTACACAGAATAATCTGTCTTGGTAATTTGGCAAGTCTCAGAAGAAAATACAGCAATGTCTGGCTGTGCTATGTTTGTGTAGCTCTTATAACAAGTGACAACACAGATGAGTGTTACTGCAATCTGATATAGGAATGTTTTGAGACTACATGAAATTCACTATATTGCTCAGGCCTCTTTCTACCTTCTTTTAATGCCAGTTTATTGAATCAAATGTAATGCCGCTTTTCAGCTTTGATCACGATAAATTTTACCCTACAATTCTTCGAACTTTCAAATATACCTCATGTTCTTTGTAGAGGCTGGAATAGTTAAAAAATCAACCCTGTGCTATTTTCTAATCTAAAAATCTCTGTCATAAGCACTAGGACTTTAGGAAAAACAAACCCTCAAATAAATTTTATTTTTTTAATTGTGCACAGAAACAAAAATCCTTCTAAAAAGACCATATGAAATTATTATGTTCTCCACATAATATTTTGTCTAAAGAAACCTAAAAACTTAGTAAAAAAAGTATAATGTACTCTAAAGAGTTTTCTGCTTCAATTAAATTTGTATGTAGCTTCCATAATGGATTATTAATAGAAGAAACAGACTCAAATTCAAGAGAAAATATATATTTTATATACAAATGTATGTGCAAAGTTGATCTGCTTCTAATCATCTTTAGCATTACAGAAAGAGCCAACTCTGAATTTTTCCCACAGGGTAACATAGAAAAAACCTGGCAATTTAAAAAACTTGACCTCTCAGCCCTTATTCTGCGGGACAAAAGAGCTGAACTGTGGGACCTACTGCTCCCGTTAAAACCATAAACTATGGTGTTTAAGTTGTGCTTATCTCTACTTGAGTAATCAGAAAAAGTTTCCAAGTGCAATTACAGAACAAAAGACCCTGAACTGGAACTTATTACTGGTTTGGCAGGTTTGAGACCTCCCACTTACTGAATTGATTGTAATTTATCTATAAATTGATTTTTCCCTCCTATCTTCCCTGGTTTGATACGTTAAAAAATTATACTGCTTTTTTCATTATTAATGGGAAGTCTGAAACAGGAGTGATGAATCTTCTGAGTCAGGATGGATTTAAAAGGTATGAAAGTGTAAGGTGAAGGTGGTAATTGCTGAGCACCATCTGTGGCAGCAATGTGTGAGAACAAAAAATATCACATTAGTAAATCTTCTCCTGAAAGCATAGTTTTTTTTGGCTATCTCTGAACCAGCTGCCATTTGTGCTGCCAGGCACCACTGGAGTTCAGGACACGCTGATTACCTGGGCCTTTTCACAGTGTTTGCAGGTGGGTTGTCACCCACATCCTTGCTACCAATCACCCTCTTTGGAGTTTGGAAATGTTCAGTCATGTTGTAATGGCACTGTTTGGATTGGGATGTGGAAGCGTCCTCAGTTTGCAAGACAGGATGTCTCTGAATGTCTGTAAAGCACTAACACTGGCAGAACAAGAGTTACAATGGGCACAAATAATAGATGAATACACTGTCTGGCTGTTTGGCTGATGTTACATGTTTGGGGTTTTTTTGTCCCTGGAAGTGCTGAAAGCACTGAGACAGGTGGTACCCACTAGCATCTCTAGACCTACAGTTCTGGATTCTGGTGAAGTACAGGGAGAGTGGAACACAGAAAGCAGCCAGGCCTCTGTGCTGCCTCTGGATGGCTTCACCCATGGAACATGTTGGATGCAGCACAGCAGCTGCAAGGACAACTGGGCTGACTCAGGGCATTTCTTTTTTTTTAATATTATGGTGCAGGATGGCAGCATTACCATCATACATACTTGGTTTGTAAGTTACAGTCTTATCAAGCAGATACAATTTTTAAGATTCTGCTTTCTCATTATTATGCTTCCCTCCAAATGAGAACTGATGTTTCAAAGCCTAATAAACCAGAACAGTTAGAAAAATAAAGTACTGTTGCCAAGCATATTGTGCTGAATACTGATTAACTTCATTTATATCAGTGATGCTGCTCAGATATACATTGGTGTGATGTAAAATAGAATTTAAAGAACGGAAGAAATGAATAGGAAGACTGATAGTCACCACAAGAGAGAATGGGCTGACACTTTCAGCATAGATATTTTTAGTCTTCAAATTCAGAAATTTGTCTTTCTGCCAGAAGAGTATATCTGAAATATGTGAATGTTCAATCTTTCTCAGTCTCAGAGAAACTGCATTGCATGTGTGCAGCAGAAGCTGCTGCAAACCACCTACAATAGTCCTTTGAATCTTGGCAAAGTCAGTCACTTCTGCTCTCCTGTTACAGGAAGTGGTTTTCATTCATATTAAAGATTGTATTGAGAAAAACCAGCACTTTTATTTTCCTTCCCTTAATCCCAGTGACATGTAGGGTTAATAAAAATTTTGTATGGAGGAGGATTTACCAGTATTATAAAAAGCTAATGTATGCATTTGTATGAGGCAGATGTTATAGCAGCTTTAGAGATACAATATGTTACTGAGTGTTAAAGGAAATGTCTCTTGTCTGGCCCTAGAAATGACAGAGGGATGAGTCTGGCTCTCCTGACACCAGAGATCAATCATGTTACATTAGTTTGTTTTATTTGACACTGTCGTGTTACTTTATATTTCTTGGAGGTGATGCAAACTCAATGGAAGAGAAATATCAAGCATGGCATTACACAGATTGGATGTATGCACTGGTTTGGATATGTGTGTCTTTCCTAGATTGATTACTATTGTATTTCAAGGCAGCTCACATAATTTGCTGCATCAAACATGAAAATAAGCCTCTAGGTTTTTACAGCATGACAGATCTAAATTCTAATGACAGAACTCATTGAGGCAATATTTGAACACAGATTTAGAAGCTCAAAGTAAATCTGAAACCTCAGTGCCTTTCTTCTTTAAATGTCTTTACGACATAAACTTTTTATTCCCAAACTTCAGATTGATAAAGCAATAAAATAAAAGGCTATCGCTGTGCTTGGGCAGGGTATGAATTCACAGATGCTTTCACAGTATTGTTCAAATTTAGAGGTTGGGCTGAATATTCATTTAGTGCATGCTAGTGTGGCCTTAATTAGAGTGATAAAACACTTAACCAGTGAAGTACCTGTTATGCAGGAAATCCTCTTCAGTCATGGCTGCAGAGACCAGGTCTCCTTTGTGAACACATAAAATTCTGGAAAATATGTAACTAAGAGCAAGAAGAGAGAGTTACCCCACTAGGCATTAAAGACTTTGGAACAACAAAATCACCCACAGCCAATAATTTTTCTTTCATGAAAACACAGAGATAGCATTTTCTGAAATACAAATAAGTTTTTTCCCAATGTAAGATATATTAATAATTAATAAATTAATTATTAAGAAATGCTTTTAAATTATGACTCAGCAATCTACACTGAAGGCTGTACTTGATGATGCAGTGAATATCTATCAAATGCAGAATAAACTGCTACAAAGCTGTGAGATTTATTCTTTTTTAAAATGCAAAAGGCTTTGGAGATGCAGTTATAAGAATACATGTGGCTAAATGTAGTTTGGAAACAATTTAATAAATAAAGTTTGTTAAGAATAGAAAGTAAAAGCACCTTGTGAATCATTCTAATGAAAGTGCACATTTATATTTGAGGTGTTTTCACTTTCACCATTTGAACCAATGTGTTGGATATTTAAGTCATGAAAAAGAATGCTGAAAATGCTTACCCCTTTCACAAAAAATAATGCAGTTACCCATTTAAATCTGAAGGAAGAGAAATTAAAATTCATATTCAAGTCAAGCCTGTGCAGGATATTGAAGATCTTATTTGAAGAAGAGTGGTGGTGGGGGCGGGGAAGCAAGAGTTGTGTAAGTGCTGTGAATCATTCTTTAATCTTCCACTGAATGCTTAGGAGCTAACAAATTCTTTGCTGTCTCTAAAACTATTTTATTTTCTCTTCCTAATTAATCTTTTTGGTTTTTTGTTCTCCATTTCTTCAACAGTAGAGAATAATGCCAATGGGTACATTAAAGAGTTTTTCCTTTAGAAAACTCTTCGTAGCTTGTGGAGTGCGTGTGGTTTTTTAATAGTGGAAAGGATCAAAGAAATTGGATTTGAGGTGTTTAATTAAGTCTGTTCACAGACAAATGGTCCTGATGAGTGGCAGGTTGGCATGGTTAAGTCCACCAGGAAAAACAGCAATTAGAATGAACCTGTGGACTCTGCATCACAATCTTTTCAAGTTCAAGCCACAGAACTAATTTGAAAAGAACTAACCCGATGCTGACAGAGAATCAATAATGAAAGGCATCATAGGATATTTCACTAATGTGAAGTTGCTTTAACCCCACCCCACAATTCAACATTTGTTCACGATTTATTCCATTTTAATTCTCCTGTAGTGTAGTGTTTTGTGAATGTGCAGCTATATTATGAGTTTTTTTTCTTTTCCCCCTTTCATAAAAATGTTGAAAATAGAATTACTCATGGATTTAAAAACTTTGTTTAGCAGAATCAGTCAATTTTATATATACCAAATTTATTGGAGAAATTGGAGTTCCATTGGAGTTGATAATAAATACTTTCTCTGGCATCATTTAGGGTAGAAATAATTAACACAATGCAAGGGAGTGTAACTTGAGTGTTCATGTCTCTAGAACTAAGGCAAACATTCGTGTTTGTATATCCATTGAGAGAAATGAATCCACTTCATATCTGCCTAGTAAGTTCTGCTGTTATGTTAGGTATCATTTTTATTTTACTTACTGTCTAAGCAGTTTCACTTTTTGTTTCTTTTCTTGGCATACTACTCTTATTGTTTCTGAACAAAAATTGCATTCGTGACAGTGGTGTTTAGCAGGGAATCCAAAGGATTCAGATTCCTAGCGGGAGCAGAATGCAGAGGAGAAAGCAGTGATGCTTTTCCTTGAAACATAATTTGCTAAGAAAACCTTTGGGTTCATTACAGTGCATCCTCTGCCAGGTTTTACTGACTTATTAGAATTCAGTTACTAGTTTGGAGGGGAAAAATAGGTGACAGTTACTCTTGCTTTAGAGAGGGAGTCAAATTCAGAACTACTGAAAAGACGAAGTGATTTTTTTTTTTTCTCTCAATGGAAAACTATGCTGTCAGCTAAAAGACAGCCTTAAAAACTGTGGTGTCTGCTCATGCTCCGTGAGATAGTGTATCATTAGATTCTTTCTATTAATGTGTCCTTCCTTTGCTTCTAAGATATCATTTCAAAGCATTTTCTTGCTAGCTGAGACTCAAGAATAGCACACACAGAATTCTGTGCACTGGGGCATATTGAGTTCATTCTCATTAGGTGTTTGCTAAATCTCTGGGATACTAAAACAAGTTTCTTGGAATTAATGTGCAGCAGTTATTTCAATTAAACATTTGCTAAAGGCTTTTAATGTCCTTATCAGTAAAATTCAGTGTAAGCCTTAGATTAATTTGTTCGTGATTGTGTGGTGCTTTGGAAATACAAACTACTAAATAAGAAAGAAATGCTATTATTGTACTATCTTCCAGGTTCTGCAGTACCATGATTACTTTCTGCTAATATTTCTCTTCAATGCTGAAAATGCATAAAACTTAACTTACTTAGCAGTTGAAATGCTGATGAATATCGGTTACATGCAGAATTGTTTGCACAGCTTTATCAGATAAACATGCTTCTGTGCATTATGGCTCATCTTTAACCATAACATTAGTATATTTAAAGCTTGACAAAGGCAGGTGGAACAATCTGAGATACAGAAAATTATGTGTCTCCATTTAAAAGGAAAAGGAGGGTGTGGAACAAAAAAAATAAACCATGCTGGCAGTGTCCCAGGTAGATACAGAGTGTGCTGGTGTCTAATTATTTGTTGCACTCAGACTTGAAACTCTTCAAAATACTGACTTTGGGTTCAAAATTTAAGTATTACTTCAGAACAGAAGGGCAAAAAATGGCTTCATTATTTTTTGTTTCAGTGTGTGATGCTCCTGTGCTTGGGGATTGTGGCTACAGAAGAGGAGCAAGGGAACTTGTCTTTTCCAAATACAGCATGAGCAAGTAATCTGTATTTACTATCTAAGGCCTAATTTAGTTATCATTTAATCACATATCTAAATACCATTAGTCACAATAGCCCTTAAACAAATGTTTATACTTTGTTGTAAGTAGAAGTATATATACTTTTGTGAACACAGCAGAGCCAAAGGAAACTGAGATTTGTGCAGGTGAAATGCTTCAGCCAAGGCTGCAGAGCTGGGGGTCAATGTTTTGGTATCTCTCCCAGTCAGATCTGTGCAGTATGTGCTGAGCTGCACTGCTTTTGGCTTTTGAACCTTTAAACTCAGCAGAGGCCATAGGTACCTCAACAGGAAACTGTTCAACTGGGAAATCACAAATCCAAACAGTAGAACTGTAGCATTCTTCAGAAACATGCCAAATAATAACCTTTTTCTACATTTTCATCTCAAGTAATACATGGCTTCAGCAGTGTTTTCATTCTATACGTTTTGATCAAAAGGGAGCAAAAAGTCTATTTCAGCATGAAGCAGTTTCCTTTCCCTTTCCCTCTTCCTCTTCCCTCCCCTTTTCCTTTCTCCCTTTCCTTTTTGGTTACCCAAGAAACATTTGTTATATTCATTTGGATCACTGAACCTCATAACCAAGTAAAACTTTGGCATCTTGTACAGTGGTTTTAGATAGATTTTGGTCCACATTTGTAACTTCCTTGGTTTCTAACTTTGGTGATTTTGTTTTCTCCTAATTTGTGTTACAAGAACTCTGTAATTTCTAAATTATTAAAAACACTGTTGTGCATGTCTCTGTGTTAAATCAACCCATTAGCAGTTTCCCCAATTGTTTCTTTTTCTGTCTTTTTTTTTTCTTTTCTTTTTTTAAAGTGTTTCTTTCTATCACTGTTGCCAGCTGTGTCCTATTTCCAAAGCTTCATCTACTAGCACAAAACAGCTTGGAATGGTGAGGTAGATTTTAGGAGATTAAAGATTGCACTGTAATACACTAGACTTAATCCTAATGCCAGTAAACTCTTTATGTGCTATCCTCCCCTCAGGATTACAAAGATTTATGTAACCATATTTTTTCACATCCAAAGGAGCTTAAAGGAATAGACATAGATTGTTCTGGGTGTTGAATAAAAGCAGTAAGCCCAGATAAAGTATTTTTGTTCCTCAGATAACATACCAGAATGTAGCCCTTTCAAATTGAGTGGTCATAGGAGACATAGTTGAATGGGGTGAAGGGGGAAGAAGAGAGTAAGCACAATTATTCCTGAAAAATAAGAGATTCACTTGTGAAGTGTGGTTATCCTGGAATGAATTATCTGCTTTTTTGGCTTTTTAGTTTACATGGTATAAGTATAACGTAGGATAGGTCAGATTTTCTGTTTAAAATATGTTCTTTAACTGAGAGTTTGCCTATAGAGATATCTAATATTTTGGGGTTTTTTTTAATATGAAGCATATTCTTCTGTGTTGAGCTGAGCATCTAAACGTGAGCACCTTAGCTTCTGATTTCAGCAACTGAGATGTAAAACTATTACCCACATCACTCCATTTTGATTTCAATTTAATGAAATCTCTAGAAAATATACATTTTGCTTTGAGATCTCCAAATCACCTAAGAAAGTAGTACGTAAATATACCACAATATGTGTCACTGATGTAAAAAAGTATACTTTTTTTAAGATATAATTACTTTTAGGAAAAAAATCTCCTGCATTTACTCTGATCTTAAACTTATGTGTTGATGATGTAGTGATACATATTTAATGTCTCTAACAATGGATCTCCTTAAAACCACTCTTTCAGGTATAAAATTAATTTATTTTCTAACAGTGTTTATTTAATGTCATATAACTTTTGTTACCTAAGATTTAGCTCTCCTGGTTTTTAGCATTAAATATTCAGTGATGTAGATGTGTAGTAGATTTGGATGTCCATCAGTTTTCCAAAGTCACATTATGTGGGAAACATCCTAAAGACTGTAATGAAAGTTGTTTTACAGCCAGCAATGTCTCAGGAGCTCTCACATGTTTTTATGTCTTGGTATGAGGGAAGCTCTTTAAATATCATTATCAGAACCATGAATATTCTAAACTGATGTTCTCTCAATATTTAGCTTAAGCTTTTAAAATTTTAGAGGACATAACTGTGGGTGTGAGGGGTGGTTTGCTGTCTTCAGTCCTCTTTGCTGGAAGGTTAGTATAGCAGCAGATATCCCTGACTTACTTTGATTTCTATTGTTTTCAGGGTGAGTGGAAGACTTCACCTTTTGTTTACCTATACTATTGTGACATGAGATAGTTCTGTTCTCTATGTTTTGACACTATCTTGTCTGCTGAATGATGATTGTATTTTTTTCTTCTTGTGAAGGACTGAAAAACCCACTAGGGGCAAATGTGAATTGAGGAGATTATGAGTATTTTTACTGGACTGAAAAACCATTCAAACAGGGCCTGGCCTATTTGGGTGACATTTTTCACTATCAGGATGTTTAATGTTTTGGGGGTTTTTTTGGGTTTTTTTGTTGTTTTTTTTTTTTTTTTTTTTTTAAATATAAAGTGTAATTTTAGCATTAACTGACTTTTAGAGGAATACAAGAATAATTAAGCAATCCCAATCTACAAACTCACACTTGAAACCTTGTAAACAAAGACAATCAGCTGTAACATAGGAGAATATTAAAAAAAAAAAAATTGCTGGCTTATCGCAGTAGATGGAAACATATTAAAAATTTTAGCCAGGCCTCATAATTTTTAAAAGAAGTAGAGAGACAGGAGAAGGTTTGATTTCACTGCACTCCTGAATTGCTTCAGCAAAGTGCTTATTCAGTGGGCGGAATCACAGGGAGGAAGAAAGGATGAGGGAAAAGCACCTAGTGTACAAAGCAAAGTCTATTTATAGCTGGTATCTCAACAAGGACTTTCATACAGAGGAAAAGAGAGAAAACATTGAATTGTCTTTTGCAACAAACGGTCATTTGGAAAAGTGGAGTTTCATCACCTTTTCAGAGGTGCTTGGAGCCTTTGACAGCTGTTCTGTAACTGTATGCAGGGAGATATATGAGGTGCAGCACTTAGCATTTTATCAGCCATATAAGAAAAGAATAAAAGCATAGTCTGATACTTTGAAAAATGAATGGAAAAAAATGTTTCCGTCTTTGGTGATGTCTGAAAATTCAAAATACTTGAGAAGTAGTGTTCTGCTTTTATCCTTTATTTTACTGCTCAAAAATATCATGCTGCATGCTACTTTGGATTCTATAAATGCATTTTATGTTGTAGGATATGCGCAGTCAAAGGAATTTATTTACGGAAAAGGAAAGGATATAATTCAAAAAGCATTTTTATGTTCTCATATCTTCCTTTTTAGGATGTGTAAATCCTGTATCCCCTCTGTAGGGGTGAGGCTTAGGTGACCACTGTTTCTTGCAGCATGAAACAACACAGGAAATTATGTAATTCGATAGGAAATGTTGTCTGAGTAAAATGAAGGGAAGTCATTGATTTCTCTGGGCTATCACAAGTCTGGTCCTCAAATGTTCAAATCATGACCAACAGATGAATTTGCTTCTGATCTTGTTAATGTCAATAACATTGTTTTGGTTGGGTTTTCCCAATGTAGGATTAGAGGGCTATCTCTCTATCTCTCCACAGTCACTAGATTTATATAATTCTGAATCATGTTATCTCAGGAGCAGATGACTATAAGCCAGTGCTAAACTTTTTGACATGCTTACCCTATTTTAGACTATCAGTATTTTAGAGTATTGTTTCACTGTCCATGAAAAGAAAGGAGTTCACAAATACCTATTACATCTAGGTCTGGCAAGTTACATCAGCAAGTCCCTTAACATCCCTCTCTCTGTTGTACCAATGGTATTTAACCAATTTTAAGCTCCCAGGCCCTTTTTTGGCATTCACCATATTCCAATAGCACCTCGGTGACAGTGATTTCTAGGATGAAGCACGTGGGATGTTCTCCAGAAAGAGTTAAACCCTTTTATTCAGCAAACGGATCTTCCAGGGAATAGTGCCAGACTGTGGGACAAATTCCCCTAAGAGCTGAGTGTCATTACAAAGCTTCCACTCCAGATGCAAGACGTGCTTCTTCAATCTTGCTTTTTTTCCTAATGCAAACTCAGTCTCCAATGTGTGCAGATTAATTTCAATCTAGAAATAAAAATAAAAATCTGATCCAAACATTTTACCTTGTGGGCCATAAAGAAGCTATTAAGTTTTGCCTGCTATATTTGTGGCAGATGTGCAGGACCCAGTTGGGACCATTTTTAAAAATACATCAGATGTAATAAGTGCAGTCACTGCTACTGTCAATTTGTAGTGTTCTCTTAAAATAAATTTAAAATGTCTGTTTCTTCATTGCTGTTGGCAAACATTGGTGTCAACACTGAATAGTCAACAACACAAAAGTATTAGAGCACTGACAAAAATTCACCTGTCCTGGATTTGTAGCTTCCAATGTGAATACCACTGAATGCCTTTGAGTTTTTGGAGAGAATTGTAAGGCTTGTTGACAGTGTTGGAGACAATACAAACAAACCATTCATTTAGAATGAAAGTCACTGCAATAGCTCAGATGTAGTAAATATAATAGTGCAAGTTTGCCAGATCTTTTTCATGATATTGATGAATCTTCTATATAGCTAGATTAATTTAACTGTAGGACTGTATTTAGCCAGGAGGTGAAATAGCCTCACCTGCTTTAGTGAGGAGAAATTTAATTGCTTTGTACCAAAAGAAATGTTGTAAAATGAAAGATAAGCCTTATACACTGGAGGTAGTTTATAATGATAATTTTCCCCTCTAACATCGTCCATTTGACAGTAAAGATTGAGCTTTTCTACTCTTTCTGCTCGTCTACCCCCTCAAAACAGCTTGAGGAAAGAGGTTCATGTTAACCTTAAGTGCTGAAATTGTCAGACAGAGACCATTGAAATGACTGGTAAAATGAGCTTCAGTGATCTGATGATTCATCTTAATCAATTGCCCACTCTCATGTATAAAATTGTCTTTCTCGATGATACATGTGGATAATACAGACACAACATTAATCTCACCAGATACTGCATAATTAACCATGCCCATTTATCTTCTCACACACATGCACATCATTAGTAACAGCTGCAAAACTCAGCTGAGAGACAATTTCAAAAGGCAAATGGAGAAATTGGTAAGAAAACTCTTAAACTGAGTCCAAATACCTTTAGGTCTGAACACTAGTCTTAAGAAGACATTTGTAGATATATTTATATTTGGTATCATATATGCAGAAGTTTAAGGTTTGTATCCTGAGAAAAGGACAGTTGTTTGATCTATTAAGACTCTTAAATCTCTGGCAGGTGAGAGGGTGCTTTGTTGTTTGTTGTTGGGGGGGTTTTTTCCCTACTCTGAAAAAACTAAGTTGTCAGCCTTCCAAATCAACAGTCACGAGATATGTGCTGGAGACTCTTTAATTTAGAAATTCCTTTATTAGAGATGCATGTTCTTTGTAATAGGATTAATAGATGTTATTAACAGGCTTTTGGGTATCAATATTCTAAAATTTCATGAGTTGGCAAGACAGTTCCATCTGTTTCTGGGTGACAAAATAGATAGCAATGCTCACTTTTAAGCTTGTTATCATCCACGACAGAAATTTTTGACTATCCCAGTATTATCTGAATCTCAGTAGTGATTTTATTAACGAGCAATACCTATAGAGCATAATGACTAATTTACAAACCATGGAAGCAGAGGAGCAATCACAGCTTGTGTTTCACATGCACAGCAAGTTAGAATCTCCTGTATTGCAGTGTGGGATTATCATATCTCACATAATGAGATTATTCCATTTCCATGTACAAGAGCAAGGAATAGAGAAATTCTCTTTTTGTGGGCCATGATAAGTAGTCCACCAAATACTTCTTCATTCACAGAAGAATCAGCCCAAACAGTTGTTCTAGTCATGAATAATTTGAAGCTTCCCCAAAATTGTTTAAAATAATTGGGGAGTTTTATTGCTGTAAAATAACAGCAGAGTTTGGTGTAAGCATAACATTGAACCTAAACTATTAGTAATTAAACTGGAGCAATTGTTTCTAGATATGGGCATCCATTTCAGGAGTAAGGAGGTAATTGGTTGTGATTTACTTATTTTGTTCTAAAACATTTCTTCTTTGAATTGGAAATGTGTGTAAATTGGCTGCAAGCACACACAGTCCAACCACTTGTTTAGAAGTTTCACTGAGATATGCAAAGAAACTTCTAGGTGTTTACTTTCCATATTGAGTAGTTAATCCTACCATGTTTTATGAACCCTGTCTGCCCTTATTCAGTTCAGCATATTAAAGATGAGTTTCAAAGGCAAATCAAGAGAAATTGTTTGTAACTTGCACTTTTCCTTCAACACTTTCAACTTGACAAGCTTAGACTTGCTTAGACTTATTCTCACTTGCTTATGCAGGGCGTATTGATTTGTACAGATCACTTCTGAATTAACAGATATATCAGAAGTCTGGACTTGTGTTCATTTATATGCCAAGGCATCCTGCTTTAGGAAGAAGAAGGAATTAAAATGTATATTAATACTGTATATTTCTACTTCTAGTAAAGCATGTTCTCCCACCATCTTGGTGCATATATTGTACCAGCACAGCTATCTCAGATTAAAACTGCCAGATATCTGACCTTGCATTCACTGAGGTGCAACTTTCCACCACCACACACATTACCTCTGCATTTGTCCCCAGACTTAATCAGAATGAATCAATCAGAAGTATATTTTCTGATGCATAGATCACCACAGCCTTGACTCGAGCAGGTTCTGTAGAGGTCACAGTGAAGAGTGGAGGTTTGTTCATAACAAGCCTTGCCCGAGTTATGATTATGGCTGTCTTAGAGTGCTGTAACAAATGAGAGCCACTACGGGGATGTGAAAGAGCTTACTTCATTCCAGTTTCATTTTGTTTCCCAATCTCTGGAACAAAGATTTCCTCATGCAAAACAACTTCTCTGTACATTTCATCACATTCGGAATAAGAAAGGTTTACCTTGCTTCAGCTCAAATAGTGAAAAAGAATATTTCAGGATGTCAGTCAATCTAAAATTTCTATGAGAAATCTCTCGGGGGATAATACTCAGCACTCCCACTGAGTTACTGTACTTCGGAGAAGAGTATTCAGACCTTTCTGAATTAGATTGTGCTCTTTGAAAAATGTGAATCTATCTGCATTGATGGTACGTTTATGTGTACATTTTCTTTGCCTGTGTACTCCAGTGGGGCATCTGTCTTTAATCTCACAGAACTTTGACAGTGTGTCTCATAAGCATACAAATTGGGCAAGTTTCTTTTGCAAACTAATCAAGTTCCTGCTGACAACCTGAACCATCTTTCTATTTTAAGTGTGGTAACATATTCATCCTCTTCTATCAAGTCATGACTAATGGATAGAAATATTGACATCATTTTTATGTTATTATCCAGCCTCTTATAATCTAATGGAAATAGAACATAAAGTTTTTGGTGGTGGAATCTTTGATGTTCCTTCATCAAACAATTAAAAGGAAGGGAGAGCACATGGAATTTATCAAAATGCACTGTCAGGTGCTGAAATAGTAAGATGTTTATGATCTGTATAATAGCTTAGCTATTATTCTTACAAATTGTTTACTGACTTGGTGATATTTCTATTGAAAGTGGTACTAATATTTGTGGGTTTATCCCATGGTTTTATATATATGTATATATAACTGCTGTTTTCATAAAGGCATGTCTGACTGTGCTTTAAAAATATAACTTGGAACATGAGCATAGCAAATGCTTGGATAACACCATCTGACCTACAGGTAACAAACACCACAGGAGTGTGTATGAACAGTGAGCCTATTAAAGCTCTCCCTTTTGACCTATACATTATTGGATATGCTGTTATTTACCTGCTAAGGCCCTGAAACTGCAGTTATCTGCCTGTAGGCATAACCCTGTAAATCCCTGACTTTAAAGGTTGTAAAGGTGGAGTTTGTTTCTTTTAAGGTTCCTTTTTTTTTTTTTCCTTTTTGGCAGTTTAGGCTTCAGAGTGACTGTATTTATTATTTTGGTGGGAATTGTGACAACAGGGGAGGCTTTTCTGTTGTTTTGGCCTTGTTGTCCATGCATCTTCCAAAGCATCCTTGTACCTGGAGAGAGCTGGTCTGCAGCACTGAGATTTGATGATGCTGTGAGCAATTGTAAACAAAATTTTGTATAGGAACAGGTCTCCATTTAACCTTGAAGAAAAAACAGTGCAACCTGACATATTAAGTGAGACACAAAATGCTGAAATCAGAGGCCAGAATTATTTATAACAGTGTTCATGCAGAAATCCCACTACAGTGATAAAATTGCACAGTAGTCTAAACCTTCTCTCTGTATTCCAATATTGCCCAAATACCTGACTTTAAAAACACTTGTCATCTTCTGAAAGGACAGAAGAAGGGATACAATTAACTCTAAAATGAAGTTGTGGGGATATATCCCTGTTGTTTTTCAACAAGCACAGAAGATTGCTTTCTTGGAGGGAAAGTTCATCTTCAGCTCTGATTCTGGGAGGTTACACGGCCTTATGAATAATATTCCTAAAAATGCTGTACCATCTTAAGAGTGATAAAGACGGAAAATTTACCTTAGATTTTCAAGAGTACTGCAGACACAAAATTTATCTATAGATTGGGAGGTAAGCTGCACATTGTACTGAAAAACTTAAAAAACCACCAAATTATCTCTAATTTAGGTGAGAATATTGGAATTGAAATTATCATTTCAATGATTTTGTTTAATTCAAACTGCTGACTCAGGAGGGAGAGAAAATTGGTCATGTAGCTTCAAATGAATTTGGTTACACATGTGGAGATGGCACATGAATATCACCTAGTGTACACACCATATATTGTATTTCTTTTAGCCAACTATAACATTTCACTCTAGAAATGCACTAAAATAGTTACATGCTGCTATTAAAAATCTCCTATGAAAGAATGATTGGATATCTTTTTTTTTTTTTACACCCTGAAGACTATGATAAAAAGAATATTGCAATTATTGAAATTACTTTAAAGAGGTATAAGTAGCAAAAGAGTTTTAAATCCAGTTTTCCTAGTTTGGAGCTGCAGATAACGAGTGCAATTGATGTCATTTAATCGCAAAAATACTGCATCTGAAATATGGACACAATTAACTGACCTATCTATCTGAGATCAGAATCATAAAATACTTTCCCTGCCGTTTGCACCTTTGAAACTGTTTCTTTTGGAGATTGGAGGAAGGCTGAAAATCAGGACTGAAAACCCCAGAGCCTTCTCATTGCTACAAAGAGATAGAATTATCTTAGTGATAACTTATATTTCCTAAGGTATTGGAAATGAATAAAACTCACATCTTTCTGATACTTAGCCAATTTACCTCATATTTAGAGAGTGCTTGCTCAATAAGTGTTTTCACAGTGGTGCATAATTTTCAATAGAGAAGTAATAATAATGAGAAACTGTCCTGATGGACTGAATTATTTTGTCCATAAGGATGATAAAGGTCTACCAAATGCAGTCACCTGTCTTCCACTTTTTGATAGACGTCCCAATTTTTCAAGCTGTGTGAGGAAGAAGTCCAGCTGAGCAGAATTGGATTTTCAAAGCATTCATTACTTAAAACCTTGTAATTAGTTTCTTATAGTACAAGTATTTTAAGATTTAATTTTTTTTTTAGTATTAAGCATAAAGTTTATCAGTTCATGCAGTCAGGATTCTTACTGTATAAGGCACCTTAAAAATTGCCTCAAGATATGGAAGTGTTGATACAAAAGGGTTGATTTTAAGTGCTTTTCAGTTAAAAGCAAAGCAAGAATAGGTTTCCCTAACAATGAAAATAATGAATAATTAACGAGCAAAATCAGTTTCACAGATAGCAGACCATCTACATGTATTCAGACTTAAGGGAAAAGCAAAACTGCAATAAGTTTTAATCAAATTTCGCAGCTGCTGAAATATATTCATGCCATATTTGATTGACAAGTCTAACACAAATAACCCAATCTATAAAGCAAAGTGTTACATTTAGGGTCAGGCACCTCATTTTCATCTACCTGTGTTCAAAATGCAAAGCCCTGAAAGACTTGTTATTTCCAAAATATTCTTTTTATTTCCTTTATCAACTCCATTTTTCTCTACTACCCATAGCAGTGCTTCTTCAGAGGACTGAAATGAACCTGATGAATGCTATTAGCTTTTTAAGAATACAATAATAATTCCTTACCTTCCGTTACTGTGTTGTTTTCTTGTCTTCACATGTATTTAGAGATTCATTCAGTTTTCTTTGTGTATCAACCGAATTTCCACTAAATGGAAGGGTCCCTAAAACCCCACAGAGAGTAAAGAAAGTTTTTCCTTCAGTAAGCTGCTTTGCTGAGTTGTCTTTCATGGAAGAGACAGATATTGTATAAAGAATTATTGGAGAGGAAATAAGAAACAAAAAGGGATCTTAATAGCAGCTGAGAGTAAACAGATGCTAAAACAATGGGAAGATCTTGACTTGGTCTGTCTAACAGTCAGCAGCTTGTTGAGTTTCAATAACTAAAATATTTCTCTCAGAATTACTAGGAGGAAATTAAACTGAATACTTGACTTCTATAGGTGATCTTTAGATTTGAACAGTTAAAGATGATGATGATTCTCTAGATATTTAAAAGCATAATATTTAGGCATGGAATTTTGCTAAGAAGGAAGAAAATCTGAAAAATACTTTTGTAAATAGAGTACTTGGGCATCGGAAACCTGGTGGGAGAGCATGATATGAGCAAGGTTTAGGGTTTTTGTGTTTGGAGCTTTTTGTTCTTTTGGGGTTTGTTTTTTTTTTCATATTGTTTTGTTACATATATCAACAAATAACCACTGCATAAGGAATCTTACAAATCTTTGATTCTCAGTATTGCAACTTGCACAGCAGGACACATAAAGCTGCTGAAGTGGTGCCAGAGAGCCTGTCTGCATCATGTTACAAAATCAGCTTTCTGTTACATAGGACCTTATTTAGTAGATACCTGCAGCAGTCAAAGGGACAACAGTAAAATACGATTTTTTCCTTTATTTTTAAATTTTGTTACATTTCCACGTAAGTTAACATTGTGTTGCTGGGTCAGTGGCTGCACTTGAAAATAAGAAATCCAGGAAATAGATGGAATCCGTTTTTCAATATGCTTTCCCTATTTTATGACCTCTTCCCCTTATCTGATTCCTTTAATTTAACAAGAGCATAGAGAAACTTCTTACACGTTTTTTTCACTATATTTGAGTTTAAGAACAAATATTGCCATAGTGAATGCACAAAGTAGCGTCTCTATGCACTGAATAGGAATTTTTAATTTCATACAACATTAGCAGCTTGCTGTAGTAAGTCTTCAGACATTGCATATCACAAAGGGACTGAATCAGAGAAAAGAAACATAAATTTTTATTTGAAAAATTATAAAAATGTCCATGCCTCTGTATGAAACCGTGAAGGTGAAGGAAAGTCTCTTAAAAGCAGTATTTATATTTTGTGCTTCTAATATGGCAGATACATTATTTCATTGTCAAACCCACAAGCCTCTGTATAGTTTAAATAACAAACAATGACTAAAAACAGTGTTGAAATTACCTTGCATTATGTGTTGCTACTCCTTTTTCAGGGGTAAAAATAAAAGCAAATATTAAGTGGGATCACAGTAGTGGGTTTGTAGGTACCAAAGACAGACAACTTGTGATGATTCTGAATCAGAAAGGATTCATCTCACCTCAGCTGTCTATGACACCTCAAGAATGAAATGGAACTACCACCAAGCTGCTCCTGGCAGGGCCCTGTCTCTGCTCAGCTGGGCACTGGAAAGGTTGTGGTTGGATGATTTCTGTGGTCCACTCACCATCTTCCAGCCTCAGAGTTTTATTGTTCACTTGACTTCTCTTTGGGTCTCATGAAAGGTTACGTTTCATAAATTAAATATTCTGTTAAGGGGAAAAAAAAGTATTTGAAAATGTTTCTATTGATTGTAATAATTCCCAGACTCACAAGTAAGTGAATTTTACCTGCAGTGTGTGATGGCAGATGGGGTTGTCATTACCACCTGTTCTATCTGAGACAGCAGATGTATTTGTAAACTGGTAATACAGTATTTAGTAAATGGCCAGCTTTCTGCACTGATTTCAATGTATTTGGGTTCAAAATCCAATCCCTTCCTTCTGAAAATAGTAATGATGATTTAGATACATTGTTTTGCTTAGTTATTCTATGAAGCTATTTTGTTTCCCGAAGATAGGGACTCATGCAGTGTTATAACTTAGCCCCATATCACAGCAATTAGAGCAATCTCTATTAAGTTTAGTCAGTGTCCATTAAAATTATTTCTGACATTTGCTTTTTGCTGGATTCTTTCTCATGAACTTGGAAAAAATGAGAATGATGAGGTTATAGATCTGTTAAACTAGATCTTTTCACATGTACTCTTACTGTTGTATGTTTTTTACCTCCAAACAACTCAGATCTTTCTCAGTAAATTACTTTTCAATGTTCAGAACTACTTTTTGAGCAAATTAATATACACATTCGTGGCAATTTAAAATAAAACAATCTAAGGGTTGTATTAATCTAAAGGTCATAGGTTTCTCTTGTTAAAAGATAGCACAGTAGATTATTAAAAGTTTCATTAACATTCAGTGAGTTCTTAGCTCTCACTGTAACACTCCTTTATATACTGAGATGGTAGAAAAGTTGATTTTCTGAATTTAAAACTTGTACAAAGAAATCCTAAGTGACTTCGTTAGAAAGATGAGCTGATGAGAATAGAAAGATGTAAGAAAACTAAGAGATTTTTATACAACCTGTAGTAATCTGAAATTAAATGAAATCAATTGATTATATGATGAACTAACAGTTTATGTGAATAAGTGCTCATTAAATGATATGGTTTTATTACTGTGAGAATTGAAAATACTTAGAGCAAAGGTTTTGCTTTTAATTAGAAATGTTTCCAGAACTTTCTGTGGCACTCGAGTACCAAAATCATGGCAATACTAGGGAGGATTTACTCTCATATTTCATTTGTGTGCACATAATTCTGCATTCAGTGATTCAGAAAAATAAAAGCTGGAAAGAGTAATGGACCTACATGAGACAGGAATGTTGTATGTTGTTTCATACAACACCTTCTGTGGACTTATAGAAATTGCAAAGTGTATCAATGAATAAGTAGATATAATTCTACCTTTACTCCTACTACTTTGATAATATCAAGAAAGAAAATTCCAAAGCTTGCTTTATTTTCCTCTTGAGAATTTGCTCACAGTGATATCCAGGTCACTCAGACACAGGTGTATGACAGTATATAATCAAAATTTGAATTACAGATCTTTAATGTCAGGCTCTTTTCTTTCATTTCCCCAGAGAAGGGAATTCTGAGTGTTTTGGTTTCTACTGCTGAAAACCAGCTGCATTTCAAGCTGCCAGAATGGTTCAGGTGAGGCAATAATTGGCTGCAGAGATCTGAGTAGTGAGTACAAGCCCCCCATAATCAGGACAGAGTTGGGTCATGGCTGTTCCTGTAGATCCATGGCACCAAATCAGGGAGCAGCCTGAGAGACAGCTCCTGAATGCTCAGTCCTTTGTACAAATGCAGTGATGAGGATGGATTTGCAAAGCAGAGACTGCTCTTGGAAGCATGTGGATTTTTTTCCAGTCTCTTTTCTTTTTCAGAAGAGTGGCAGGGTTGAGACTTTGGGCATATTAGAGCTGCAGATTACCAAAGAGCTAGAAGATTTGGGAATTTTAAAATCCTAGAGATGCTGATCCCCTTTGGCTCTTGTTTTAAAGGCCAAACAAATGGAGCACCTGTTAGTGCTTATGTTTTTTGCCAGAATGGTAGAGACAACATCTGTGCCCATCCAGGGCTAAAAATCTCATGTCAGGGAGTACAGCTCTTGAAGCCAGTCATCAAAGCAGAATTCATGCATAATAGAAGCTCATCTCTCAAAGATATAAAAAAAGGGGTCTTAGAGAAGAAATGGAGATCTAAATGTGCCATCTGAAAGCAACAAACAACATTTTTTCAGCTCAGCTGAGCAGTTGAGAGAGCAGAGACCAAAGCTCTTGTAACTGCATTACATAAATGCAGAAGAGAGCTTAGGGTGAACCTCCATGAATACTCCTGATAAAACAGTGTTAAGCTTGTTGGTTTGGCATATAAACACATATTTATGCACTATGGCAATACACTGGTGAGACTACAGCTGGAATACTGTGTCCAGTTCTGGGCTTAACCTGGAGAGAAAAGGGCTCAGGGGGATCTTATCAATGTGTTCACATCCCTAATGAAACAACCCTAATGGGAGATAGTAAGATATGGAGACAAGATCCTCACTGTTGTGGTCAGTGACTTGAGTCAGCTGGCACAAACCGAAATATGGGAAATTCCATTTAAATGAGGGAAAACATCTTTTTTTTTCATGATGGGGGTTGGACACTGACACAGGCTGCCAAGAAAGGTTGTTAAATCACTATCCTTGGCAGTATTCAAAATGTGATGGGATACAATCCTGGGCAACCTGCTTTGATACACCTGCTTTGGGTGATCTCCAGATGTTCCTGCAGACCTCAACTGTTCTGTTGGCTGTCTGGGCAGAAATGGAATTTATATAAATTCAGACCATAAGTACATTTTTAAGTGAAGGCAATCAATTGTTAAATATTTGCCAAGGATCTTGATAAATTCTACGCCTGCAAAGATTTTACGCCAAGATATAAATGTTTTCACAAAAAGTGGACTTAATCCAAATGTAGATTTTTTTTTTTTTTTTTAATGCAAGTCAAAACCTTTCAAGGCTTCTCAGCTGGGTAGGATTGAATAGTGTCACCTTAAGATTAAGAATAAAATAACTTCTTAGAAAGAATTATATTCCTGTTGCACTATTTGAAATATAATTTTAAAATTCTATAAATAATTATATAGGCTGCCCCTGTAAGGATGTCACTGAAAAACATGAATCTGATTAATTAAACTTTGATCTGTGTCTTAGCACATTTACATGTAGTGAAATCTTTCTTAGGTAATGGTCTTAAGGCAAGAAGTAGAGAAGGTTGTAAAACCTGCATAAAATGCTGTGTCATGAGCTCCAAGAGTAAGACCAGACCTGTGTCTTATTTAAAATTATCAAAGAAAATACTTTTTACTAGGAAGCTTTAACTCCCTGGGACACCTCCAGCAAATTCTTTGAAAGTCATCTTTGTCTGCAGACATGTTCCTTAGACAAGAAGAAAATTTAGATTGTGGTGACAAATCTAATTGTTGAGTTGATCAATACTTCACAGATATATGAAGGAGTATTATATATTAAAATACAAAATATTTATATTTTAATTGCATTTTAATTTTTGTTTCTAATTTTTTTCTAAAATACAACAGGCCATTTAGAAAATACATGATTTCCAGGGATGTTTCTTTGTTTATTTAGTTTGTTTGTTTTGTGAGGGTTTTATTTTGTTTGTTATTTTATTTTATTTTATGCTTTAACTGAGAACAAAGCAGTTGCTTCTCTGACCTTATCTTAGTGCTACTGTGTTCAAAGTGTTTTAAGACAGCAGGGACTTAATTCTCTCTAGAAGATAATTAATGTGCTCCTCTTCAGCAAAATTTGCTTTACTTTTTAACTCTTTTTCTCCTTATTTAGCTGCATATCTGCCAGTTTTCCATCATCCAAACACAGAGAACTAGATCTGGTTCACAGTCTCTTCCCATTTCCTTACCAGACAATTACTGTTTTCTGATTCAAGATGAATATTTTAGGGCTGGCCTTTGAGTGCAGTTTTGAGTGACCATTTCTCCAGTGGTCATCAAATTTATCCAATTCATACTGCTTCCTGTTTTAATTTCTACAACATCTCTATTAAGCTGCATTTTCTGTCTTCTCCCATGATTCTTTTTAGCATTTCAGCTTTCTGCCTTCTGTCATTCTCCCGAAGAGTTTTCAGGACAGTGGCCAGCTGCCAATCTGCCTTTTCTGAGCTCTTATCATGTCACATTGCAGCATCTTTCTTGTTCACAATGAGTAGTTCAGGTCCAAAGACAAAGGACTAAAAGAGACTGCAACAGAATCAAGACTAGTACTTCAAATTCTACACAAATTTTAAGAGGAGCAAAGCAGCAATGTAACACCTTCTGTAAGGTGACCCTAGTGTACATACTTGTGAAAACATCTTGTCATCATGAAGTAACCTCCACCATCTTATAGAGAGGAAAAAAATGGTGACTGAAAGCACTATTTAAGGGCAAAGAGGTCCTCGGAAAGTTCCTCAATGTGTTTGTATCTTCCTCTTTTTTGACTTCAAAGATGAGTAGTGTTATTAATCCACAATGTGGTTGGAATGAAATATTTTGCCTTTTAAAATTTGAACTCGTAGATGCCCATTGCTGCCTTTCTCTACGTGGATTTTTGTTTTTGTGTGTGTTGAGCAAGACAAAAGAAAGCACCTGGTAGGGATATGGGAATGTTTGAGTAGGATCAGATGGAGTTTGGCTTTTCATAAATACTCACTTCTTGCTTTGCAATGTGAGGAGTCACTGCTACCAAGGCACTGTCACATTTTAAGTGGAAAAAATCTCCTAAATCTATGAATGCAGTGCTGTCTTGAAGGAAACTCCATTCTTTACATACTAGTTATATATGTAGGATTTGAATATTGGATCAACACTTTAAAACTTGAGTTGTTCATCCATATTTTTGACCTATTGCTGTCTTGTTTTCAGATTTGTCTAATTATTAACTCCAAGCCATCAGCTATCCATCCAAGCAAGTATTTTGACTGTATGGTTAACTGTGTTTTCTAGCTCCTGCACGGAGTAGTAATTTATGACTCCATAGCTCTCAGCTACCCTGGAATTAGTAGAGCCTGTATTGGCTTGTGACTATTGAAACCAATATTGTCTTGTTTTCCTGATCCCCTTACGCATAAAAAAGATTGACATGGCAGAGTAATAGAAAGAGTATTGCATTAGGGTTTAGTATTAAAGATAAACAACACAAATGAAACAGAAAGCATATGGCACTCCTTGCCTTCCATGCCAGCCGATGAGCAATACATTTCGTATTATGATCCACTTTGGAGGCTTTAAACCATTAAAACCTTCCTGCTTTGTTTTCCTTGCTTGAAAGTTGCCAGTTAAACCAACTGGAGTAGCCTAATTTAGATGATTGTGTGACTGATGCGTCAGAGCTCTGGCTTTGAATTTCCTAGACTGGAAGTGAGAAATTGGACAAAATGAATTGAATACAGCATATTGTATACCATGACAGTGACCTAAAGATGGAACACTGAAGATGGAACTGAGACGTTAATTATGAAAAACATGTAAAGCAAATAGAGTAAAACAGTGAAGAATTCTTATGTTCAGGTAATACACTCAAGAACTTCAAGAACTCAAGTTTTTCTTATGGTTACCAGATGGAACTAGTCACTATATCATAGAATTTGTTATGAAAATTCCATAGAATTTGTTATGAAAATTCTGTTAAACTGTTAACTTTAGTATATATCAAACAAGATAACTTCAGATATCTCTACCCCACTATGCAATGACTTAAGATCTGTGCTAGCATTGAGTGTAGTGGTTTTCCCAGGTTGAAGCAAAGGATTTGAAATATTCGCAGTGATTGTGCTTGAATGGATGCATTTAGAATCACAGAGTCATAGAATCACATGGGTTGGAAAAGACCTCTAAAATCACCAAGTTCAACTGTTAACCCAGTGCCGCCAAGTCCACCACACAACCATGTCCCAAAGTGCCACATCTACATGCCATTTAAATCCCTCCAGGGATGGTGATGTCACCACTGCCCTGGAGAGCCTGTGCCAATGCTAACAACCCCTTCAGTGAAGAAATGGTTCCTAATATCCAGCCTATTTGCTTGATATATTGATGTTAAGTTGGTAAAATAACTCAAGTGGAACAACAGCAGAAAGAAATGTCACTCTGAGATCTTACTGCGAAAATTAATTTTGAATTTTCTTCAAATTTTTTGAAACATTCCTATTTCAACACTATCTGTATAATATGATCTGTTATTTTTGTGGCTACCATCCTATCTGACATAGAGATGATATGAAAACATTGACCTAGAGAGGATGGTTTGAATGCATTTAGAGAAAAAGAGCTGTAGCATGCATTCACCATTGGTTTGTGTTACATTAATTAAAAAGTTTAAAACATGATCACTGAGAAACTCCTCATAAGCATTCAGGTATTGATTCTACTTCTTAATGAAGTATTTCTTAATCACAGACTTTTAAAGGTCAAAGGGATGTTAGCTCAGATCACCCCTTTCTTTTGACTGTATTTCTTGGAAATATTTGATCACTCTAATTGTAAAATAAAATCAACATTCTCTGGGGTATTATTTATCTATTTCAATTTATGTCTTTCCTATTTTGCATCAGACTTTTTCTCCCAGAGATACAGATCTACTTTGACAGGTCTGGTGTAGTGCGCGACAGTTTGTTCATGTTTTTTTTTGAGACTTGAAAGTGGAGGAAAAGCAACACCTCTTTGCATATTTTCTTTTAACTTTTCTGTGATTAAAAGTGTTCTGTCAGTGAGTGATAGCCTGATTGAAGGCTCAACTCTTTGCTGTTGTGAAATTATTATGGTACTGTCTAGATGTAGAAGGGTGGCCTCAGCAAAGCAGAATCATTCACAGGCAAAGCTTTATCGTAGTGGCAGAGCAGTTTCTGGAGAGGCTGAAGGAATGAAAAGAATCAGGGAGTTTTCTGGAAGCCAGGATGGGTATGTACATATGGTCCCTTGGCTGAAAGAGCCTTTTTCTGTATCTTCTCCTCTCCCAAATATCCTCACATCAGTCCAGTTGATCTGATCTCATCAGCATTGTGGTACCTCTTTTGGGGTCTCTTTGCTGTGTTGGAAGCAAACCATGGTGCTGGTTTAAGCCAGACGCTCAGCCAGTCCCTCACAGTACAAGTTGATATGCTGTGCTACAACTGTGGGATTTTTTAGTTTAATATGCCCCTGTTGAGGCCCTGCTCATGCTTCTGGATTGGACTGTAGTAACTCCAGAAGAGCAGAGAGTGAGCCTTCAGTTATGGTATTCTTCTTCCTCAGGCTAATTAAAGCAAAATATTTAAATATGATGATTTTTTTTAATTATGACAGTGCCAAAAGTTTTCCATTATTTCTTATTTCTAATCAGGTTCTTAAATAGTTAGATCCTGGTTTTCTGCTTCCTTACTCACTGAAGTTAGCTATGTAGAAAAAGAGGTTTGGGTTTGTTTTGGTCAGGTTTTTTTGTTGGTTTTGGTTTGGTTTGTTGGTTGGTTGGTTGGTTTTGTTTGGGTTGTTGTTTGGTTTTGGTTTTTGTTCTTGTATTTCTCTTGTGCTCATCCTTCTACATTATCCCCCAGACAATTTAGTAAGTGGCAGCATATTGGTCATTCACACAAGTGTTGTTGCTTCTCAGAAGTTGCTAAGTGACAGGATTTTTGGATAACCAGTCTAGTGAGCATAGAGTTGTTTGAAAGTGTTGTCTGTGGAATATTATAGCTGAAAAAAAAAAAAAAAAGAGAAAAGAGTTCCAAGTAGAAAAACTGTTGTTCACCAATAAAAAAGTTTTTGTCTCAGCATATTTCTGAATCAATCCTATGTTGAAAGTTGGGTAGCGGAATAAATCAGTACATTAATGCTCCGTTTGCATGTCTATCTAAATTCAATCTCTTAATAAAGCTCAGTTATTGATTATTACATTTCTAATTTTCCTGAAGGCTCTTCTACAAAATTATGGAAAAGAAACAAAATATAAAAGGATGTTCATGAGTAGAATTATTAAAAAAATAAAAATTGAGCATAAAATTGAGTTAAATTTATGTTCTCCTGCTTTAAATCTAATGGAGAGCTTAAGCAAGTAGAAAGTTATATGACAGTTAAACTGTTTAGATGGCTACTCTGAAAGTACTGAAATGTAAAACTGTATTAAAAGTAATAGCTGGTAAAAGCTAATGTGTATTTGGCTGCCAAGTTCAGGGTATCTAAACACTCTTAAAAGTTAGAGCTGAAAATTCTAACTGAAGGGCTTTTTATTTCAACCAACCACAGACTTGGAAAAGGTTTAGGTTTGAATTTGACTCACATTTCTACTGCTCAAGTCTTTCTCTGAATGTTCAGTAAAAAGCCACCTTAATATTTTGGTTATGGTGCTGCCTAAGTCAGAGTAGTTATCTAATGGAGATTTTCACAGAATTACAAGGCATTTTTCTTCTGTAGAGGTGTACATATATAGATAGATCAACAAATATGGATACATATATACAAAAATATTCAAAGCAGTACTTTCTCTTAAATAAGTGTTGAAATGCTACTGACTTATATTGTGCAATCAAATGTAATTCTCAGTCTCTTACTGATCATTTACTAAGAGGTGCTGCTATAATTTAGCAGGGAGTTGCTTCTGGAGAAAAAAAGAAAAGAGAAAGGATGAGTTGCACCAGTGTGGTCATAGGTATTGTGCTTCCTGTGTTGTGAAACCACTTGTGGAGTTGAACATGTGAAAAGTTAGTAGCCAATTCTGAACTATATAACAAATACGGGAAAGCTGTTACCTGATAGGAGAATATATATATATCAAAGAAGGAATCAAACCAATGGATATGAGATACCATGATGCTGTGCTACTTGTCTGGATCAAAACTTTAAGTGGTGTGTTTGATTCAGTTGGCTTTGTACCTGTCACCAGTGGAGTGGAGCACCAGTTGTGTGTTAGTGTACCTGGTGTGTCAGTAATGGCTGGGCAAGAAGAGGCTGCTGGGAGGAGAGACCAGCACCTTTTAACTGAGGGCAGTATCAACTTCTGGGCAATGTAGTTGAACACTACAAACACTACTAGAAAAATTTATTATCCACTAGATTCTTAGGGAGGGAATTTAGGCTACAGTCCCCACTGTTATCACCAATGAACAAGAAACAATAAAGAAACTATATGATGCTGTACGTGGTGGTGAAGTACTAATCCTAAATATTGAAACACATTTTAATTTCTGAGAAGAGTCTATCATGACTAAACCACAGCTACAGATTTTACTATGCTTCTGTTGAACATGTATTTATACTACATACTCTCTAATGATAAGCATGATGAGAATTTAATGCAACAATGCAATACAGCAAAGTATTTTCTTCCAGAAGTAATGGAATTAGAAAATCTGTGGCAAAATAGGGAATATATTTCCTGTTGCAGTGAGACACCTCATTATTTATTTGACCTTTAAAAATTCTAGTTATTCAAAATTGAACACAAACTTTGAGATATGGTCATATATGGAAAATATAATGAGCTCTAGTAATAGTTCTAAAACTCTGGGGAACTTTTCAAGTATAGAACATACCTCTTGAACTCTGATGACCTTTAAAACTTGAAAAACACCTTAAGTTAGCACACTAACATTACTGCTGTGAAGTGTTGGAGGGAGCGAAAGCTGAAATGTATTTATTTTGGGAAAAAAATAACCTTGTCAAAAGGTTTTTAAAGTACATGGAGGGGTCAATGTGCGGGGAGGACATAAAAAGGAAACAACAATTATCTTCCAATCTGTCTTCTCCCTCTAAACAGTTTCAAAGTGAATGATGAATGAAATGAGAATTCAAAAATAAATAATAATAATGTATTGTCAGGAAATGGTATAAAATGTTTTATATATAATGACTATTTTTACCTTAATTACATCCAAATATAAATCATTCAAATTACTGTGTATTTGAGTGGAAAATAATTGCATTTTAAATTTCATTGAAGAGACTTGGCGAACAAAATAGTAATTAAAAGCAGTTGTCATTACTAGGCAGAGTAATGATTGAGATTTATCCTATGTTAGCTGAAAGGGGGTGAAAATTAAAAATGTATGTACCATAGTTTTAATATCAAACTCAGATAGAAATGGCAATGTCAGCGTCGAGGTGAATTCCTCAAGACGTGATACAGACCAAGCAGTTGTATTGTTTTGCTATTACTTGAATAAGTAATTACTTTTCAATAAATTAAATAATTCTACTCTAGTGCTGTCTGATAAAGCAGACTTGTAGTTATGGATTTCACTGAATTTTTATTCTCACTCTCTCTCTTATAATTCCTTGAATTTTTAACATTTTTTTCAATCTGTTTTCCTTGTATTTTTTTTTAATTTCCTTCAGAAGCAAAACCATCATAACCAATGCTGTTCTGTACCTTCCCTTGGAACTCTCAAGTCTTCCTTCCTTTTGAGCACAGAAATGTTTTGCATATATAATGTAGGGCAAAACCTGAGTTTATTTTTTACAGTTCTTCCATTTGTGCTGTAGAGATGCCTGGTGGCTTTAAGTGAGATCAGGATATTTAGATGAGTTTTCTTTTATGTATGTATGTATATATTTATATATGCAGATCCTCTCCTGACACATTCACCATCTTAAAGAGTTCCTGGCCTGTGGAAAAGACTAAAAAAGGGTATTATTGTCATCATTATCATCTAAATGAGAAACTGACTCCAAAAGCTCTTGTACAAGGCTGTGTCAGAGCCAGGAACAGAAGATCAATTCTTTTGAATCCCATTCTAAAACAGCACATCCACAAATATCCTTCTTCCAGGCCAATGACTTCCAAACTCAAAAATATTTTTGAAATGACTTGTCACAGTTTCCAGAATTCAGTGTTTTACTTCCATTTGAAGTACCCCCAATGCTCTCAAGCTATTGTATGGGGTCAAATGGCAATGTCCTTAGGAATATGAGAAATGGGTTTATTATGTTGAATAAACTGAGCAAAGATGAAGTGTACAGCCAGATCTACCCTTTTCTCATTGGGGTTCCCTTTTTGTCTCTCACACCTCCAGCAGGAACACGGAAGGTTTGTGTCACTTCACTGAGAGCTGAAGAACACAGCATTGAAAATTCCAGCGCATCATACTGTGGTAAGTTCAGGTTTTTACTCCCTTATTGTTTCTACGACTCACAAATGCAAAGGCACAGGGAATGCACAGGTTCCACACTGAATAGGTTTTTTCTTCAGAATTACTGATATAAAAATCTTTTACATCCATGTTCTACTCTTAAGGTTGCTACTTTTTAATGGTGCATGATGAATGATCTTTTTTTTTTTTCCACAAGCTGGATCCAATTTCTTTGGGACTGGTATAAGCTTTTGAAGGGAAGGGTTTTATTCTTTTTGAGCCTGATGACTATTATTGATTTGATGTCCTCTAGAAATCTCTTCAGAGGAATAGGCTCTCCTTATAGAGGTAGATTAACTGTTTGACCTTTAAGAACTACATGAAAATCAACTCTCTTTTAAATGCAAAAATATCACCTGGTAATAAAAGGGACTTGTTGATGTGTTTGGGAGAAAGCTGAAGCTTTCCTTAGGATTGTTGCTAGAGCTTCGCTCTGTATTCTGCAACTTGCCTTGTGGCAGATTGTTTCATTATCCAGCAGTATCATTACTCTTTTTTATTATCACCTTAAAAATAAACAAACAATGATTTTGTTGTGTTTGACACAAGTAGTGCATTTTAATTTCATAGGCTTGTATTATTGACTTAGAAAAACTCTGTGATGTTTCGACTTGAAATACTGACTTACAAATATGAAAATGCTATTCAGCTGTGTGGAGATGGCATCTGTTGTGCATATTAAACAAAGTGTGTGATTTTTCTCTCTTCCACATGGAGCTTAGTGTTAACTAGGAGACCTGATATTAATTAATTTGAGAAATAATAACTTGTCATTCATTTTGCTTTCATGAAGATAATTGCGCTGTTCTGCAGGCCATCCTGAAAGCAGGTCTGTTCAAGGAAATAAAGGTGTAATCCCGAGTTCATTTCGATTCTAATAATTGAAAATTCAGTTGGTTTGATAATCTACCTCTGTGATGTGTTTCTTTATTTTGCAACTTCTCAAAATGTTGGTTTTCCATTTTGTTTGTATCCAACAGTTAAAGATAATAGTGGTGGTGATGATGATGGATTAAATCAGGTTTATTAATCAGGTTTGGACAGAATTTTCTCAGTTCTAGAGTGTGCAAACATGGACAGATAACATTTATTGGCATTTATTTCTAATAGTGTTATGATCTGAGATTAGCAGAATGATTGTGCTTATGAGGGGAATATATGAGAACTCTTCTGGTGATGTCTTCATTAAACTTGTGGCCACTGGTTTTCAGTAGTTTTGTATTTTCTCTGTTTCTGCTGGGGTACATCATATATGAGAAACTCATATATGCAAATGATTTAAAACATACATGTGCAATACACCAGTAACCAGAATTATTCAAGAAACAATGAGTACAGCAGAAATATATGATGACTATGGTTTAATTTGAAGAGTTGCAACATTATGTTTTGTTTCAGAGACTTGGCCTAGATTCATTAAGCACTAGTAACCTGCTGGTGAAGTCTCTGGTACTGTTAATTATTATAACTTGAAGGCTACTTATTTAGCTTTTTTTTTTCATAGCAGATGGGGTTTTTTGTTCTTTTTACCTGAAAATGAAGCATTTACAGAACAATATGCATGTGTAATAAATGTATTTATTTTAAATTGGCTTTCCTGAAGTCTCTTCCTATTTTTAGCCCAGTTCAATTATGATTACTAAGGAAAAGAGCTTCTGGAGACTAGATTTCTGTAAGTGCTCAGGGTGAAAGCATCGTATTTTTTCGCTCTTCCTTGGATTTCATCCAAAGCCAATTCTGTTTAATCTGCCTGCTGCTGCTCTGGAAGTGACATCTGTTCAAATTTACACTCTTTATCATGGCTGACATGTTGTTTGTGTGTCTGTTTACCCCAAGCCCTTGTTCCAACTGCCTCTTGCAGATAATTTGTGATTTTTCCTTCAGTCTCTCACAGGTTGCTAGGCATTGAATTGCTGCATATGGAGCTTTGCTATTATTTTTTATTTCTTTTCCTCAGCTTTGCAATTATGTTTTGAAGAGCAAATGAGAAGTCTAGATGCAACATGTGTATCAACAAATACACTGAAGAAGTGTAGATGAGAAGTGAATGGGTGTGGGGGATGTGGCACACCAGCAATATTCCTTATCAGGGTTTCATATATATATATCTGGTAAAGTATGGGCTGTGATGTCTACACACCTCTTTTGTGGAATAAATATTGCTTTGTGATTTTAGCTACCTGGTTAAGATGGCAAACCTGAGAACCAGGGGTGCCCAGACCATAACTCCAGTAGTCCCACCGTGTGCAGGGCTGTGTATCAACGTGAGTTGCCCACACAGATTGACTTGCTCTTTTCACTGCACATCTGCATTGATCCTGCCCCTGTGCCATGTGCCTCCTGGCTGACTGGAGAACAAACAGGAGCTGACACACCTTTGAGCCAAATGTGCACAGCTGCAGGATCCATCTGGAGACTGCGTCTTGCTGCCGCTGGATGACAAAAGACTAGTTGAAAGAGGTAGTGAAAATATACTGCATAAATAGCAGTTGTAATCCTGACATGGTGTTCTCTCCCTTTCTAGTGCTGCTGTTCCTCCTTCTGCACACTTAAGCCAGTGTTCACATAGTACCTGCACCACTGCCACATAGCAAACAATTTCTTTTTAATCACTTCACAGATTTCAAACTTTGTGGTTTGCACAGAAATTCTGTTGCTTGTCAGGGTTGGAGTCTTGCCTTTATTTCTCTGTAGTAGTTGCTATCTGTTAGTGTAAAATGAGAATATCTTTCAAGACGTGTTGATGAAATCATTATTGGTTCTCATTTCTCTATCTGGTTTTTCTGGTAATAAACTCTCCATAATTAGACCTGTTGCCAAGACAGTTCTTACATTTATCAGGCTGAGAGCTTTAAAAATTTGTTTAAGGATTTGCAAGATGGACATTTCTTAGGGTTTTCTGAAATTCTCAATTGGATTTTCTCTAGCAGAGAATATTGTGGAGTCCTTCCATTTCCAAAAGAAGCTATGTAATGGCAGCACAAATGTATTTCTCTAGTTTTCTTAGAACATTTTAGGCATAAGTTGCTCATTTAAATTTAGGCATGTACTACAAAATACAGAATGCCATGTCCTAGTCATCAGAAAGTCATCAAATGATATTGAAAATGAATAGTCGAACTATATAAGAACAGGAATAATAATTGTCTTTGGTCTATTATTTTATCATTGTACACCACGGTATGGGTAGATTTTTATCCTATGTAATTACGGTATATTCATGTTACCATTTCTCTCTTATTAATTAAAAAGAAATTTTTCATATCAGATCTTCCAGATGAGCAGCTTGTGGAATACAAACCAGGAGCTGACATCTAATTTGCTTTTGCAGGGCAGAAAAATAATTCATCTTGATTGTTCGGTGTTACTTGAGAGGAAATTCTGGAATATATTTCCATCAGCACTGAAATGGGGTCAAAGACAACTTGTAGGAAAATGTTCCAAGTTTACTAAGCGAAACTTTTTTCCGCTTTTATTATCAATACAGGGGAACTGTTTCACTAAGTTAAGTAGTAATCATCTCAGTCTGCAAAACACTGGACCAATTATATAGTTAATTTCCTACCAGTTCACAACATGTAAAATAACTATATTTAAAATAGTCACTTGCTTCAAGTTATTGCTTACATTCTCTTTTACAGAGGTATTTGAGGTACCACTGGTTTTACCTCTGTGGAAAAGGGTAATTAACTGAGCCCCTTACTTAGGAAAATGTGACTTGATTATTCTGTCTTGCAATGTTTGATTTTCCTAACATTAAAAGTAAGCTGTTAGCACAAAACGAATGCAAATATCTCACATGAAATCAGCTGTGCTGCTGTCACCAGCTCTCCAGGAACAGCAAGAGATTCCCCTGGCCTAAAGCCACCCACTGCCATCGTGCCTTGCAAAGGTTTCTCTCAGCAGCCAAGGGCTTATAGGCTCAATTAACTATCATTGACAAAAGCTCTGGGAAAAAAACTATAAAACTACTTTTCAAGCTTGAATAGGAAGTCAGTGCTTCCTTCTTCCATGGTACAGTTGTTTGGTAATGCAACTTGGTATGCCCCAGTGTGTGAGGTTGGGCTAAAGCTGCATTTATCCACACGAGGTCTGACTCGGCGATGCCAATCAGGCAGGATGGCACTTTGGTACCTGTGCCGTGGGCTTTTTCCTTGTGGAACCTGTTCCAACTGCTACAGGCTGGGGTGCCAACTCATTTGGTTTAATGAGCCTTTTCACTGCGTTTTTTTTCTGTTCTGAAATCACCAATTTTATTTACGTTTGGTGTTACTGATGGCTCAGTATTTCTTCTGAAGCAGTATGAGAGTGAAGAAATCAGCCTTTTGGGTGTGTACAAACTGCTACCTCAGAGGCTGACTTTCATTGTGTCCCATTAGCAATTTCCTTGTTTAGCAGAAGACACATGGTGCTGCTACTACTGTTTTGTGGTGGCAAATGTCACTTTTGTCTGGAAACTAGTGTCCTCTGTGTGTGTGTATATATATATATATATAAAATACGTATTCTTTACTGTCTAAGTGGTGAGGCACTGGCACAGGTTGCCCAGAGAAGTTATGGATTCCCCATCCCTGGGAGTTTCTAAGGTCAGGTTGGATGGTGCTTTGAACTACCTGGTCCAGGGGAAGGTGTCCCTGCCCACGGCTGGGGATTGGAACTAGGTGATCTTAAGGGTCTCTTTCAACCCAAACCATTCTATGATTCTATGATATATAAAACATAAAAGCTTATAGTGTTCTCCTCAGATGAGCTTGTGACTTTTTTCTTCCCCACCCTGCTGAAATTTATCTGAAGAAATTTATTATATGTTAGATACCTGTTAATGTGCAACAAGCAAAACTTAATTCCACCTGATGACTCTTGGTATACATATATGCAAAAACTGTTTTCTTCGGGTTTGTTTTTTGAGTTTTTTTCGTGCCATCTGTGGTGAACTGTCCCTTAAGATTACATACTGCAACCTCAAATTCTATCTACAAATAGAAATATATCCTCTAGTACTTCAGTTGCAGAGATCCATACCCCATAGATTCTTCCTTATTTTTCCAAGACAACAAGAGTTGGTCGTAGAAGTATTGCCAGGATTCAATTTTGAGCATTGAAAACTATGAGAATGGAGATTGATTCAGATTAAATTTTGGGCGTTAATTGGTATTTTGAAACCCTCCCCCACAGGGTTAAACATTTTTATTTAACTAGAAAGTGAAATTTAAAAATTGGTGCTCTCACTGTACTGAATACCTTTCCAGATATTTTTTAAAGAAATTGTTATAATGAGACTAATTTAATGGAATTTCTTTTATATAAGGGCCTTCTAATAGAAGCTCAAAAATATGAGGAATAGCAGTGGTAGTTTTTCTGGAAGAAACACGACCAGACTTGTGCCATATCACTCTTATTTTAGTATATTTTCAGTGACCACAGGATGTAAATTACCTTGGTAAGGTGTTATTTGTTTCCACTGTTTCTTTTTTTATGGTATGTTTAGCTATTCAAGACTAAAGGTAGACTTTTTCATCTTTCTGTCATATCTTCCTAAGCAGGGGGGAAATTGAAGCAGACAGTTTTAATGCCTAAACATACAGTAAGGAAGCCAGGAACAGGCAGAATATAAAAAAGCAATCTAAAATTCAGCATCTTAAGTGCCTGGAGCTTGAAAAGGACTAAGGTGTTATAACTTAATAATATCTTTCTGGAATCACATTTCGACTAAAAATAAGGGAGGAAGTACAGCTCAAGATTTGTGATAGAGTATATTGCTCTGTGGAAGACAGTCTGTTACTTATTCATTACACTGTAGTCTACACAGAAATGAAAGTAGGTTTAAATTAACATTTCTGGATTATTTAGCATTTAATTTATGATAGTTTAGATCAATAATTAAAAGATAAACTTTTTCCTCTTATTAAAGTTTTCCTATAACCTTTTGCAAACCCTAATAATGAATGTTAAAAAAAAGAATAAAGTGATACTTGCCTCAAAAAATCTTAAATTTGTGTCAGACAACTATGTAGTAACTGAAAATATCAACTAATAGTTATTCAATTATTTTTTTTTAATAGTTTTTGTATCAAACTGTTATGGCCAGCCCTTATGCCATTCAAGCTGGTTGCTTAAGTAAAGCAGCCACAGATTTGGACACTTATGGGGGACCTCATCTTACACCTTGGGTTGGTTGGTCTGCATCAAAGATGAGCTATAGGGAGTTAGAAGAAGGAGCTTCAGCAACTGCTAATCTTAGAAAAATATAAAATCACAAAGCCTTTTGCTTTGCCTGATTCTATCAAGTACATATACAATGGAAAAAAACAAGAATTGTAATCTGAAGCATCATACATCATAATTTCAGAAGTTACTGCAACACTAGGTCATTAAATATGAGAATATAAATAAGCAAAGTGCATGGTTTATATATGCAATTATTCAGAAAATTCAGCAGCTAAAAGGGAAGTTGTCAGAGGGTGTAAACATCTTGCTGTAGTAGGAGTATTGCTTTAATCTCATGGCAGCCAGAGACCAGAAGGCTGCACGACACATTTGTCAGCCCAGTGTTGGACTGGGACTGGAGCTGAGCAGTGGTTGTGCCAATTGGTGACAGTATTAGATCTATATAAGAACCATTTCTTCTAGGAAGTTATTATTAAAAGCTTCGAAACTAATTGAAAATAGACTCGAGTGCCTTGATTCCCAGTTCTCTGGAGCTGAGGCTTCTCTCTTTCCTATTTACCTCCTCAACTACAAACAGAAAGTGACAGGTCAGTAAATATTAGTGGAGCTGCTTAATGACAGTGCCATTTTATTTCAGGTAAACTCGTGCAAGTCTCTACAGAAACAACACTGAGTATTCCCTTTGTGAGAGATTTTTCAGGCATCTTTTTAAGAATGGATGTTTAATTCCTGTAATTTTGCATACAAATAACTGCATAATTTTAGATTGGCTATTAGAAAAAATTTCTTCACTAAAAGGATGGTGAGGCATTGGAACAGGCTGCCCAGGAAAAAGAGTGGTATCACCACTGGTATCCTTATAAGTGTTCAAAAGATGTATAGGTGTGGCACCTGGGGAGGTGGTTTGGTTGTGAACATGAACCTTGTTCACTTTAGGGTGTCTGCCCAAGGCCTGAATTTAAATTCATGGAAATTGTGTTGACTATTTCCATCATCCTAAGCAGAAGCTTAATAAGTCCTGAGAGTATTACTAATTGTTAATCGATTTCAATTTTTCTTGATTAATTTAATTTTTCAGTAGGTACTCTGTTCTTGTTCCCTTTCTTTTTCTTTGCAAATGTATTTTTAATTGGCAATCTTATCAACCGCGTTAAACCGTCTTCATAGTGTAAGCAGTTAATACCTCATAGTTTCCTCAATAAATCAATCAAACCATCTATCCCACTTATTCCATATTAGGTAGTCATTTGTTTTAGTTTAAACAACCGATTTCATTATGTGGAAACCATTTGTTCCTGTTCCCAACTGCTGCATCTCACACAATGAAACCAGTGCACAGGATTGATAAACACATTAAACTGTGCAGTGCACAGGAAGTAACTGAGAATCTAAATATTTTACAACTCTGTAGTACCTCTGCAGTAGCAGTGACTGTTTCCTTTTGTGACTGCTTAGTGCAGGGCAGATTTTAATGGTCTGAGAGTAACTCACAGTCCTGTGATTTCCAAAACTGTGACTGTGTTGCTGTACCACAAACTGGAGTTGGCTGAGTCACAACTGTGATGTTTGTGAGTCACATCTTTGGCTGTTGTCATGTGAGAGTGACTGAGAGAGGTTTTTTACGTATTTTGTTTCTAAGCATGAAAATTGATTCTACAACGTCTTGTACACCTTCAGTTGCCATTTGAGCAGCTGGTTCCAAACAGAGAAATCTTTTGAATGTGTTATTCTGCCGTTCTTAAAAGTATTAGTTTTATATAACATTAAACCAAAAACTCAAGTAAAAAAATAAAAACCTTGAGAAGAAACACAAATAAGGGGAAATGCTGAAAGGACCAAAACTTTGCAGCAGTGATTTTGTGGTTTGACTTTTGGTTCAGCCATTCTGTTGTCTCCTAAAAGCTGGTGCTCCAGTGTTTGATTTACCACATAACTCACCCAGTCTCTGGATGTGCTGGTGTTGCCATCATCTGTCTCTTGTCTTGTCCCATAGACTTTGCAAATTCACTGTCTGATCTCACGGACTCAAATTGTACAGTGTGTAAGTGAAGATGAGAGCTAATCCATTTTTGTTTGATCTCTTTTAAAACTGCAGCTCAGTTCATCACACTCAATAGTGTCACAGTTACTGTCCCGGTAAGATTAATTTTTTATTCTACTTTCAAGAGTGTTCTCCAACCCCATTGCAGATAAGCGGAAAATAATTTGATATCCAACTTAAAGTTAATGCTTCTATATAAACATTATATTTCCATCCAATAAGACTTTACCCTACCATTGTTACAAATGACAGCAAGATCATAAATGAAAGACTCTTTTTCAGTTTGTCTGTTTTATGTCTGATTGTTTAAGACAGCAGCTAAAAGGAGGGGAATGCTTGGGAAAAAATGTGTTTGTAAAATCACAAATTTTGGCAGAATGAGTCAAGGGCAGATGTTGTTTGATACCACATTTAAATCTCCTTTTAACAGACTAGATGTAAATGTGAAAATATTCCATTAAAGTAAAGCACAGCAAGTCATTAGCAAAAAAAGCATGAGAATACAGATTCACTTACTCTTTCCATTATTTCTTGGTTTCTTATTCTTTCCTGTCCTGATGAGTACAGAAATGAACAGCGTGAATTAAAGATGAAACTGTGTGAAGTTTCCAGGAATGTATTTCCATAATCTGTAATGTTGTTACAATTCTGTTAGCTAATTTAATAATAATTCTCTTAGATAAAGGCTATTTTTATTTTTAATGGGATATTACCATGACTAATAGGTGTTCAAGATTGTCTATAATGCTATACTTCATAAAGCTTTAAGGGCTCCACTTTGACAGGATTGCTTAGAAATTTCAGTTAATTTTTCAATCTTGCGTCATGGAGAAGGGAAAGAGTCTAGCCTGGGCCAGTAAATGCAAAATAACATGTGTCTTTGATGGTGCAATTAGAATTTATTTTGGGTCCTAATGACAGCAACACAATGGAAGAATTTACTTTTTTATTGAATGACTAGAAATAATTGGAAAAGGAGTCTTTATCCTTGGAAAAATTCCAATTTTCAATGAAAAGTCCAAATCTGTCACAGACTCTTCCAGCACAAAAGTTGGAAATAATGGTGTAATTACAGAGACTGATATGTAAACTTGTTAAAAAGTACTCTCCAGAAAGCATAGTGGAGAGGAGAGAACCAAGTTGGGACGAAATTACATTACAATTTAAATATAAATATATAAAGAAAAGTAATTCAATTTTTTATGGGAACATTCAGTTTCTGAACATCTGATTTCTCAGTTTTGTTATTATGAAGAACTAGAGATACTTGTGGAAATGTGACTTTTTAGACACATTCCTAGAGAACATTCTGATTATTTTTATTTTTTTTTCCTCAAGGATAAAGTAATTGCGGGTTGTTTATGCCTAATGATGAAGGGTAATTGACATCAGTAATGAAATATTAGCCAAAGGGGACCAAACATATTTCTTGCAGATCACCTCATTAGCTTGTTTCCAAAATATGTTCACCAGGGTGAAATTGCAGCACATGACTGGCTGTAGTGACAAACATCTGTTGTCTTAGCTCCTAAAAGGCTTTTGGGAGTGGGTAAAGACAAACAGTTCTCATTTAATCAGCTTGAGTGTAACTTGAGAGACAATTTTTGTTGTCTGTGGTCTTGTCACAGTTTGCTGTTACTACTTAAAAATTACTTATAGGGTTAAGTTTCTCTTTAAAATTGCATGATCTTTTAGTAAAAGAATTATTTCCTCCTGCTTTGCAATGATTATAAATGTGGGAGATGCTGATCACTGAACAAACCCAACCAACCAGCCAAACCTGTCTGTGCTCCAGGAAAATACCCAAGGGACTGAGCAGTCCCATCTTAAAAAGAAGGAGATATGTTACCACACACCTTTTCTCCAAGATGAAAATTTTTGTGTAGTTTAAGACAAAATCTGTATTTCTCATTTAATAGGATCTTGTAGTAGCTGTGGTGTAATGAGCTTTCATCATTTGCACCAAAGCTGTCTTGGTGTATTGAATTGGAACCCAGTCTTGCAAACACTTATCAGGCAGATCATTTACAATAGTTCATTGCTGTATGAAGAACTGGGTTCAGAGACATTTTCCTTTTCCTATATAACTCTTTCTTTATGCTTGTACCAGATATAGCAGAACAATGATAATTTTTTTTTCTTTTCCTTCTTTTTAGATGTTAGTTTACTCCTGTATAACTCTTTTAAACCATAGATTTCAATATAATCAAAACAATAATTTTTTTCTTTAATAGATCAGGTCTCTGAAGCCCAGTAGGTTACACAAGTTGCCAAATAATAAACCAAATTACTACCAGAACTGGCAGGCAGTGAGGGGGTTCCATGAGCTGGCACCTGCCATCACTAGGCACAGCTGTCATCTTCTTACTGCACTGAATCAGAAAATAGAGAAGTATTTCCTTTAGAAATACAGAGAAGAGTTGGATGGTCATTTAAATGTTGGAATTTGAGTTTCATTTGCTGCTTTACCTAATCCTACTTTAATCTTTAAAGACTCATCAAAACCTTAGATTTGCTTGTGTGTGCATGCCCAAGGATGTGTGAAAAGTCGTGGCAGTCAGGTGCAGTTCCAGTGACTGGAAAAAGGGAAAAATTGCATCCCTTTTTAAGAAGAGTAGAATATGACTTCACATTTTTTTCACCCTGATTAATCCAATGATAAAGTTAGTTTTAGTATAATTGTATTCAGGAGTGACATTTTTTATGGGTGAGTAGGCTGTGTCCATTGTTCAGGTACTTGATGTATTTCAGAAGTTTTATTAGATGATTAGATAATAAATTATTTTTAGTGGTTGTAACTTAACTCCAGTGAAGAGTTCATACATGAGAAGAATCTTAGTGTTTCTCTCAGTTCTGAATATCTTTGTGTTTGACCAGCTGGCAATACCAAATAAGACAACTGTGCCTTTAAAGTAGTTGAAAAACGCAAGAAATTATCTTGAAAAGGTTTCTCAGACACCTTCAATGGTTAAACATGAGGTTATCAAAAAGTAGTTCTAGTTGACTTCAGTGGGAGTGACATACATTTACCTGAGAGAACCAATTTGATACTGCTTGATTTGTTAGATGGTTCAGTGCTGCTAAAATGACTGTCCTTGTTTAGCCAAATAATAAGCCAGATCTTAGAGGATTTGAAGTTCAAACACTAAGAAGAGTAAAATGTTTCTTAGTGTCTGCGTGTTTCTAAATTTAGGAGCTCTGAATATTCCCCAAATCAGTGGGACATTACTCTGAAAGTTTCTGCTGACTGAGGTTTTCATTCTCTCATACCTAATTAACAGCCTTGTTTGACCTCATTTCTCTCCTTCATCCAGAGAACATTTTCAGTGCTGTTTGCACATGCAATCAGATGGATTCAACAGAACATTTTTGAAAGCAGGTTCTTCCCCAGCTCTCCTCAATTTGAACTGATGCTGCCTCAGAAACACTCTCAGCAGTGACCACTGCTCCTCTCCAACTGATACTACCCTTGTCAAGATGGACACATTTGTCTGAGACTCCTCTTGCCACATATTGCCTCTTTTAGCTTGTTTTCTGTGTTTGTTTGCTTTTTTGTTTTGTTTAGTTGATGTTTTGTTTTTCTTTTTAGGGGACTGGAAAGGGCCAGTTAGAAGGCCCAGGAGATAAAACTTGAAGCAAGGGAGATGTTAAGCTGAAGTACTGTTCTTGGAAAGGGAACAAAATAACTCAGTAGCTCAGAGCCAGCTCACTGTCTCTCTCCTTGTGAATAATGCATTATTCCATCAAGAAAGTTGCTCCTACTCAGCTCATACTGAGTGGCAATACTGTATTACCCACAATTGGAGACATGTCCAATGAACACAGAAAAGCAGGAGAAACAGTTTTTCTTCTCTCCATGTACAGTCAGCAGCCTGTAGCCCTGGGGAGTGTTTGATCTGATGCAGCACCACACAGCCTGTGTTTGACTGGAGTGCAAACTGTGCCTCACAGTGCCAGGTGCTCTGCAATGCACTTCAGAGAGCGTGGCTGGCAGAATAAGTCCTGCTATTACTAACTGAGGACATACAAGAAGAGTAAAGTCTCTATTTTGAAGAATAAACTGGAGTTTTTAACAACTACTATCAGTTATAGGTGTTGCCATTGCCATCATGGAAAAAAATCAAGTCATTTAGATGTCTTATGGGTCTAGTTTGGGATATACTGCTATAACTACTGATCAGGAAATATTTCTGTAGGTAGTACTAACACTAGTGGGTGATAGGGCACGGGGGAATTCTGTCATTTGTTTAGTCCAAGCTGGGGATTGTGCTGCAACTCCCAGGCACTCAGGCTTATTTTTTTTGGACACTGGGTGGGAGAGAATAGGGATTTAGAAGTCTCAAAATTCAATCCACATGGGATTAAAATTGGCTCAGAAGCAAAACCATAGAGGCTTGGAAGTGCTTTTGAGTTTCTCACTGTAGATTTAGTTAAGAAAAAAAGAACAACAAAAACAACAAGCATCAAGGAGCCAATAGAGATAAAGTAATGTGTGTTCAAAAGTAAGGTAATAGATTTGGGAAGCTTACTTGTTTGGGGGGCGGGGGAGCATATGTGGGATACAACCATTTGAACTATATGTAATTATAATAGGACTGTCCCAAAGAAAGCTATTTATAAAAACTAAGAAGTCTAAAAAGACTCGATTTTCAGCTCATTGAAATTCAATTAGACCACTTGTCAGCAGAAAAATTTCAGCTTGAGATCCTTGAGAAGTTGAAGTTATCCTTGAAATTCTGTGACATACAGCTACCATTCCTCATTAGCCAGGTGATGGATTAATTAATCATGGCAACTCAACTAGATATCGCACCATTTTTACAGAGAAAAAACCCCCAGTGTTAGTGTCAGTAAAATTTTGAGTATTACCATTAAAGGAGAGTGGTATTATGTTATTAGGCAACAATTAACAGAGGTTTCATTGTTATCCTACTTCTACCAGATTAGAATGAGTGCAGAAATAGTGATTTGAGGGCAACTACTTTTCCCAGTCTGCAGACATTATTGCACTTACAGAGAATTATCAAGTACCTTATTGATGCATAAAATCTGATCATTATACTTAGAGATCTGTCTATATTCCTTTTTCATTTTCTTTACAGAGTTAAATATTATTATATCTGTAGCCATATATGAAATGCCTCTTTTTACAGTTGGATACTGTTCAGGGGCAAGTCTGAATCAAGCACCATAGTTTCATTCTGCCTGTATTTTCCACTACAGGTTTTAAATATGCAGTAGGTCTTTTGGAACTGTTAGTGTATGTGATCATCATTAAAGGTCCTGAACCATTCTGCATAGGTAGCTGCTTGACTGAATGGATCAGCCTCCGTCTTCTGGTATTTATTATGTGCATTAAATCTCACTTACTAACTCTTTCTTCACATTACACCCTTTCCTTTCTTAGTGGTAGTTTCTTGTATGCCTGTGAGACAACCCTCCCCTACCCCTAGTGAATTTTTGTATAACCTAGAGCTGTGGGTTATCCACCATCTCAGATTCTTCTAAAAGAGTATGATAGGAGACAGATTTCACTAAAATAACACAAGCAATGGTAATCTGGTGTTTTACCCTTCACAGCATCAAATTGAGAGAGGTTTGTAGATAAGAGTCATTTAGAGATTTATTTAGGTGCACACACCTAGGAAGCATAGGTTGATTAAAAAAAAATTCGATTGATTTGAGATCATCCTTTTGGAAGCACATATAAGTAAACTATCTTAAGAAATCATCGTGATAATGTGAGTTGCAGCTTAGTCTTTTCAGAATGGAAATGAACAAGGTATCACAATGACACCTAATGACACAAGGACACAAAATAAAAGTTAAATGAATAAAAGTCCTTTTAAAATTTGGGGGAAATAGCAATGATATGGGAGTAATACAAATCATAATAATACATATATGTAATGTTATATGTAATATGAAATGGAAAGAAATATCCAATCAGATTATGTAACATTCTAAGCACTTCTTCTCCCTCCCCACCTTCCCTTGACTTATTGACAAGAATCTTGACAAGCCTTTGCTTTTAAATCAGGAACTGACAAACCAAGTGAGAATGATCTTTCTTGGAAATTCTTTATGGGTAGAAAATATTTGACTGCAATCCTTCAAGGCCTGGCCAAGGCTGAGGAGCAACTCTCACTTAACGCGGCCTCAGTCGGTGGCACCTGCGAGTATTGGCAGAAATGGATTTTGACCATTAGAAAAAAATGTTTGATATTGATGGTAATACTTTCACAGCAAGGCTACAGGGGTTGAGAAAGACACAGAAAAAAACCTCACACTGCCAGAGGTGTGATCAATAACATTTTCCTACTTAAAATTTACTTTACCCTGTGAAAAGTGGTCTCGGGACAGATTGACTGCTGAGGTTGCTCACAGCAAGTTTTTTGAGCAGACTTGAGCACTGTATGCTTTGAAATATGTTGGTTTAAGTATGAAGTGTAGGTTGACCTCTCTGTGACACAGATAAGAAGTGTCTTTATGACCTGTTTATTCATGTCTGTGTCTCTTTACAGCCTTTCCCACCATTTCAGCTAATAAATGTTGCAGTTCAGAGGGAGTGACGTGTATCCCAAGTCCTTCATGGACTCCATCCTACTTTCTTCACAGTCGCTGGTGTAGATTAAAAGGTGGTCAAGCACCTCTGAGGAGTCATAGTTTAGCTTCTCTGCTTTCCATCCTTTAGGAATCCTGCTTTTATTCTCTAGGACATAATTATTCATCAATCCATCAGAAGAAAGACTTGAGGATTAATTTAGATGTGATCTCTTTTACATAACAAAAGCAAAGTTGTGGAGCTTTTGTTATTTCACTGTTTGGTCCCAGAGGAAAGTATGATTAAAATGTTTTGGGCTTATTACAGTTATGATAATAGCATAGTCTCTTTCTTAAAAAAAAAAAAAAAAAAGCTCTTTTAAACAAATATTTATCTGCCAGCACTGTAATCATAGAAATAGTGCTGCTGATATAATCCTCATTCTAACAGGCTTTGGTTAATTCAATCTTCTTTGCTTTAGAGAAGTTTTCCTTTGATAAGTCACCATCCCTGGAGGGATTTAGAAGACGTGTAGATGTGATGTTTAAGGTTTAGTGGTGGATCTGGCAGTGTTAGGTTAATGGTTGGACTTGATATCTCAGAGTTTTTTCTCCATCTATTATTCTAAGATTCTATTCACATGGACCTGCCAATAAAATGCTATTTTTTCTACTGAAATCCATATTTTAGGTAGCTTTTAGGTAGATATACAATGAAAAAAAGGTAAGCTAACCTTTCCAACAGAAATTGAAAAAAATGGAAATTACTGTGTTTCAACAAATGACATATTATCTAGACTTAGATTCGTTCTGATTCCTCAAAAAACATACAAGCCTTCACAGTTACTCTTTGTACTCATGGCTGTATAGATGTTAATCTCCTTCAAATATTTGCTTACAACCAACTCTACCATTCGTATGTCCAACAGTTTAGGGGGCTAGGGGGAGGGAAAGGGAGAACACCCACAAAATTCTTAGAAAATGAATTGAAGTAAGCAGCTTTTAGAGTTTTTATCCTGATACAACATTCATATTTCTAAAAGGATAATTGAGAGAGGAAAAGAATGAAGTTCCTAGGGCTCTATTGAGAGGTGCTTCTTTGCCCACAGTTATCCTGTTCATCATAATCCCTCAAAGGAAATTTGCCCTTGTAACAAGTATTGGCTCATGTATTATTCTGTGTAATATAAAGAGGGTTCATCTATTCTCTACATCCGAACTCAGCATGCAGTCTCTCTGTTCTAAAGTGCCTGGCTTACTCTGAGCCTGTTTACAGTGCATCTGACATTTTGAACTGCAGAATGTGACAAGCTGACAGTGCCTCTGATTATAAAATCAACTCATCTGCTGATATTAGGAAAGAGCAAGATGATGTATGAAATCAGTTTTAAATAGATCATACCATGCTCAAAAATATGCACATTTCAATGATTTTAAGAAGAAAGGGTAGACAGTATATGGCTTTAATTTATTTTGTGTATTCATTTGGTTTGGAGACTGTGCTACATTATTATTCAGTCTATGATATATAGTGGGCACTGAAAACAAGCCACTGCTTTAAAAGTTAATGCAGTGCCACATTTTCAGAAGTTCACCATCTGCAGTTAGGCCAAAGAGCTCATCTTTACACCTTAAGTGCCTGAATAGGCTTAACTATGAACTGGCATCAGAGTACCAGCTAGTGCCTCCCATTATGATACCAGTTGCCAAATTGTCAAGAGTTCAATACACCAGTACAATATATGCTGCCCAAAATATTTTAAAAATCTGGAGAACATAGCCTAACTAATCAATTAAATTGCCACTTGTATCAATTACAGACATTGTGAAAGTTATTATTTCCTATTGCCAGTCTTGATATGTGTAAAATGGAAAATGAAAAGTGATATTCAAAGCAGGTGGTGTGTTTTAAATGAAAGTAAGGAATGAAAATATTTTTGTAATACACTTTACGTTCATTTGTCATGTAGACTGGATTTAGAAATGTTATGATATATCCAGTCTCTATGTATTTATTTTTATAGTATTTCAGAGCACTGAGAAGTGTTTCAAGTCTTTCACCTCACATCCAGAAAATGCCTGTAGTAAATGTTTAATATGCTAATACATAATGCTGCCACAATAAAAATGTTCAAGTGCCATTAAAAATCTGGCTAAAATCCATAGTACAAGGAACTTTCAAGCTAGGCTGACCAGTGTTAACTGTTTCAAGCCAACACTGTAAATGCATTTATACATTACAATAGTATTAAATAAATAAAATTTATATTTTAGGTTGTGCCACCCTTCATAAAGAACCCACCCTAAACAGAATGTGGTGGGTACTGCTTGGAGTCCAGCTGCTGTATTTTGCATGCAGTTGTGATTGCTGAGATACAGCATTGAATATCTAACAAACAGTAAATGTATTGAATAGTGATTGAATTATTTAATATCTGAATTATTTATTACTGAATCTGTCATACAGGCCTTTGGCATCACATCTTGATTTTTGTGCCTTCATTTTCTCTGGCTGATAAATGTGGTTCTTTCTGTCGCTTATCTGTCTCGAGTTTTCCTTGCTCGTTGTTTTAGCTAAACAATAAAAGAAGTTAAGTTTCTGGATCTAAGGGCTCTTTTTCTGTTAATTTTATTTTGTTACAGTTTTCTTTCTTTTTAAAGTATAGTGTGTAAGTATATGTGAGTGCGTATGTGTGTATATATTTGAACCATTCTGCTTTCTTGGTTTTTTAAATACCATTTTTTTCTCAATTAGTTTTCAGGGACAGACCTCACAGATAACTTGATAAAATTTGCCTCTGGTCACTGACAAAACTTCCTAAGAATGTATAAAAGGATGTAGACAGTCCTGCTTTGGATGAGATGAAAGTAAACTGAACCCAGTTTGTTCTGGACAAAGAAGTGTCTGGATCAAGAGAAGTACACTTTTCAAACAAAGCAACCCGAGTTTGATTAAAAATATTCTTTTGATCAGGCCATGCCATGTGTTGGTAGTATTGGATATTGGGTTCCAGATCACGTGACAAACATAAATGTCTTTGTTTCCAAATTTTATATCTAAAGTTTCTCTCTTGGAAATGGCAAATTGACTCTCAGCTATGATTAGATCCTGGTTAGGTTGCTTTTCTCACCTGCTAAACATAAAAAACAAGTACTTTTCTCTACCTGTGCTGCTCACACGTCAAAAAATAATCCATTAAGTATCAGCAACGATAATTCTTCATGCTACCTCACTATTTTTGCCTGGAGACATAATCATACAGCAGTGGCTAATTTCCTAACTCACTAAGGTTATTTCCAGTCCTGCTGACAAAGGTGCTGTGACCTGCTGGTTCCTTTTCCTCTTCTCTCAGCCTGTGTTTACTTCAGCAGCAGAGAGCACAGCGAAGCCCTTGGCTGTGACTGGGTCTGCAATGCACAGTTACAACATTAATTCTAGTGATTATGAAACCTGAACAGTTTGCTTCTGAAAGAGGTGTTTTAAATGAAATACAGAGATGGCTGCTATAATATCTGCCTGGAATAGCTCTATGCCAGTTGTAGTATTTAACTCTCTGTACAGCAGGGGGCAAAGTGACTCAAAAGAAAAGGGAACTAATCGAAGTATATTTTGGCCAGAAAAAGTAACTTCCCTATAGTGACATGCAGACCTTAATTAATAAAACGTCATGAACATAAAATCCTTGATTCAGTGTAAAACCTGAGCCTAAAGGACAGTCCTGAAAATCAAAAAAATTATTTATTTGAGGTTCTCTCTGACTACAGTGATAATACAGTATGTTCTAAAAGAATATCTTCTGTAATTTGAATTTATGACCAAAGCTAATTAATAGAACAGACTGTCTCAGCTGGAAAAGACTACAGTGATCATCCAGTCGAACTACCTGATCGACTCAGGGCTGATCAAAAGTTAAAGCATGGTCCAAATACCTCTTAAACTCTGAAGGGCTTGGGATGACTGCCTCTAGGAATCCTGTTCCAGTTTTTGACCGACCCCTTAGTAAAGAAATGCTTCCTAATGTCCAGTCTAAAGAAAACATGAATTATAAAGAATTTTATACCCTTTTGCCATTTTCAATTTAAATGCAAGCTCTGAGCTGCCAATCTTTTTTTCCTGCATAAACTATTAAAAAGAAAAGCTTTTAATAAACACCAGTGTGGAGCTAAATTTTTGAAGGACTTTTTGAAATTCCTTCTGTCTTGCATGTTTAATGGAATGATGCAGCAGAGTGTGAGACCACTTGATTTACTACATTTTCATTTACAGCATGTGTAGTAAACCTAATTAGAGCTGGCTTTTACTTAGCACCCCAAAGACACATATGCCAAGTGTTTTGGGAAAGTGTTCCTCAGAATCCACATACCAGGATCTAACCTGTACAACAGAATCAATTGCTGTAATAATAAATAAAAGTCAAAAATTCAGTTATTCCTATAGGTAAAAGGCTGGGAAGCTCTAATTGATCATTTAACTTCCCTGATCAGATCTATCTTTAATGCAGAATATCTATGTTGTTTGTGGGTGTTTGTTTATTTGTTTTTCCACTTCAGCACTTTATTTAATATTATTGTTGGAGGGGGTTTTCCATTAAAAATGCATTCAGCTCTGTGCTGGTAAACATACCCTTTCCTTATGACCCTGGCCATGTCTTTGAGTTGAAAAATCATATCCAAATGAATAAACATTTCAGATTAGCACTTCACTCACATAAAACTAAGTTTTCAAAAAGATCTTGGAGAAAAAAAATTAGTCGAAGATATCATAGTGCTTTTGATTAAAGTGAACATTCTTTGAGCTTTATAGTCACAGAATCTCACATATGGAAATTACAGTTGGTCTTAATCTGCTTTCAGAAGACTGGTGAAAATATTAAAAAGTAATGAACTAACAAGATTGTTTGTTAATGCCACATAAAAGTGCTAATTACGCTTCATTTCCTGCCTACAGCTAAACCCAAGAGATATTGCCTAAGAAATTGTTAAATAAGTTGCCTCACTTGAAATGGGAAAAGATCTGCAGTGCTTGATGGATTTAATTTTAAGGAGTTGTGTGCCACACAGAGTCTTTCAAAGTGTGGCAAATGAAGGAGTACTACCAAGAAACTTGTTTAGTTCACAGAAAGTATATTATTATAATTTTTGTGATTCCTACTACCTCATTGAAGAGGAAAAGGCTTCATTCTTGATTGCTCTTTCCCTGCAAATTCAGTGTGGAGCATAGTATGATACTGCAATTATGTGTTAATTGTCTTATTAGGGCTTTAATTTTTTAAGACCCTAATGATGGTATTTTTTAACTCTAGAAAGTCTACTTGAAATATAACCCTCCGTGTCACACTGGCTGTGAATATTTCTGAAGTGTTTTACTTTGCATCCCTGCTGACATCTGTCTCTTCCTTCTTAAGGACAGGTGCAACATGAAAGAGTCTGCAGAAATGTCATGATGATAATTGAAGCCTTGGGGGGGGGGGAATTAATTCACCTTTCGCTGTTTTTCTACTATGAATCTGCCCTTTTTTTCCTTTCTGGGATAAAATATGAAATTTAAAAATGTTGCACTCGGTCCTTGTACTGAATGTATAGCAGTTGAAAATTTAGTTAATAGTTAAACCTTTCATCTATAATAATTCAGTCAAAAGTTAATGTTAGCTTTTCTTTATGATACAACATAAACTGTATGTTATAACCTGCAGAATTTTTCCTATTCCTCTTAAATGATTGTGGTGCGAAAGAAAACTGAATAACATTTATTGTTAGTGATATCACAACGGCTCATCTTCTATGTGATTTTGTTTTAAAATATCCTCTAGGAGGAAAAGTTTCACAGTACTGAGGAGGGAAAGTAATAGAAAACACAGGAGTGTTCATAATTAAGTGGGACTTTGGACACATTCCTTTCTGATTCTGACTTTATAATTAAAGAAGCTCCAGGAAAGCTTCATCACACATCTTGCCTACATCTGTTTGAAGAGTGGGTTGCCTTTTGGAGGGTGGGAACATCCCTATTCACCCTGGATATCACAGAACTGGAGCATAAAGGCCCTTGAAACCTCCTTAATTCAAACTTTATGGGTGAGCAAGTAGAATGTAATATTTCTTGGCTGATGTGGTGGTGTTACAATTAGTTGTTTTCTGCTTAAATACTTAAGGTCAATTTGTCAGGTCAGCTTGTTATTTAGATGCCTTTATTTCTAACTTGTTACTGAGCTATCAAGAATTACTTTAGTGAGCTGGCTTGCAGCATGGAAAATGCTGCACAACTTCTTGGGGCTGTACTTAAGACTATTCCGAGGGGCACCAGCTGTGGAAGCAGAGTGCCAGGAGCAGAGGGGCAAGCAGGAAGGTTCAGCAGTGCCTTGAGATAAGTGGCAAATTCTTCTGCATCTGGAAAAGCCAAATGCAGTGCAAGCACAGTGCAGGCAGCTCACAGGAGATAAAAGGCTTGTGCCGATAGGAAACTACTGGAAGTCTTCACAAGACTCTGGTGTTTAATGCATTATGTGCAAATGTTATCACTGATTAACAAAGAAAACAAATTTAGTACAGAAACCTTTACAAACACAAGATGAGTTTGTGTTGAGATTGTAGAGGCAGCATTATAGAATTTATGCACTGGTCCAAGCAATGAAAAAGCAAGCAATGTAGTTAGTACCTGGAAAATGTTTTTATCCTGCAATTTGTATAAGTGTACTATGTTCTATTGTTGATCTTTAAAGAATAGCTATTATATAAATATATTTGGCTTTAAAAAATAATTTATGCTTAGACTTAGCCACGATACTGCACAAGTAACCTATTGCTAATAGAAGTTTCTTTTTTTAAAGAATAATCAACACTCAGGCTGTGACATTATGTATTGTCTTCAGCACATTTATAATGGTATGAGTTCCTGATTAGCTATTGAGTGACTATAAGGACTCAAAATATATGGCTGTTTTTACATAGAGGAGGCAATAATGCCTACTATGGGAAGAGCAATAAAACACATTTATTGGCTGCTTGATGAAGACTGCATTGAATATCCCTCAGGTATATCCCTCCTAGCTTCACCTCTGCAAATTGTTAACCACACAATTGCTGAGAATGTGAAAAAGGGAAACAAAAAGCTCTCGGACAACCAAAAAAGGAAAAAAGAATGCATAGTTCTTTTTTTCTAAAGTCAGTGCAAAGTGTTTGAAGCAGAAAGTAAAACCTCCATGGGCCTATTGCCCTAACAAAGCTCATTTGTTCATGATAATGTCCTGTGTTTCTTTTTATTTATCTGTGGATACATAGAAAAATCTGATTTTCAAAGGAGTCAGGTGAAGAAATTCTGAGTTTACAGAATTTGTTTACTTAATTTGTTTATTTATAGCTTCCATTCAGAATGCTATACTGTACTGAGAAATACAGCAGTTCTGGGAGATTTAGCATAACCAAATTTTTATAAAAATCCTTATTAGTTTAGGGAATTGTCGAACTGTAGAATCTTCTATATGCACAACAGTATAAAGTGTGTTATATTTTGTGCTAAACAAAGGCACATAAAGGATATGGCTTTATTGTCATTTTATCATTTGTTTAACTTTTAACCAAATTTATAATAGTTCTTTTAAATTGTGACTGTGCAGTAGTAAAATAGAATGGTGATACAATGCATTTCTTATTTCTCCTCTATACTCTTATATTTTTTTCATTTGCTATTAACATCATTATATTTGTTATAATAGGAATGTATTTATATTGTACTCAAGAGTCTAGTTGTGTTGCACACTACCTAAGAAATCATTAGAGAATACTTGCTGATCATGGAATAATTGTCTGTAAGCCACCTTGGCTTTCCTACTTGAAATCCTCTTTATTGTGAAATGAAATACAAGTCTGTTATCCAATATATTTTTCTTACAGTGTCTCACAAGCAGCACTTCACTCTGGCACTTATAATATCATTACTGCATGACAATGCAATGGTTACAGTATTTCCTCAAACTGCACCTATAACCTGGACATAAATTGATAGACATAGTATGTAGCAAATAGACTATATATTGAGCTCATTCACCTTTGACTCTTTCTAAAGAGCAAAGGCTTTCAATCTCAAAAGTGAATGTAAGTAATTTATTTACATTAGTTGTATTGCTGTGACAGTCTTTGCCAGAAGACTGAGATATAATTTTCATACCAAGCATAGTTTGGAAAGAATTGTAAACTTTGAATAGATTTATAAATCTAGATTTTAACCTTTTCAATATTCTGCTTTTTGGTTGGTTGCCTGAGCTACCTCTTCTTCCCAGGTTACTGATGCTGTTAATAGGAGAGAATAGGAATGGCTAATGAATCAAACTATGGGACACTGAAAAGGTCAGAGCAGTACACTTTACTATAATCTTCCACAGAATATATGAGGCATTAAAATTCTGATGCTGTGGTCTTGTGACAAAGAATATAATGAGAACTATAAATAATAAACAGCACAACATGAATCTCTTCTTGTGATAATGATTTTAACAAGCATAAGAGGGAGAAAATCCTTAACCCATTCTCACTGTACTAATAAGACCTCTCCTTGGACGTGTGTTCTAAGAGTCTGTAATTGTAAGAATGAGAAAAGGGATTTTAGGGTATAATTGAATCCAACAAGGAAGGTGGAAATTCAAATCATAGAATCATAGAATCAGCCAGGTTGGACAGGACCTCTGACATCATCAAGTCCAACCCTTCAGGTTTTTTAATTTTTTTTTTTTTTTTTGAAATCCAATCTGGCTTTTCCTCCATTCCGTACCCCAGCAAAAATCTAGTCTGGGTTTTTCCCCATTCCATACTCTGGAAAAATCCAGTCTACGTTTTCCTCCATCCTGTACTCCAGAAAAATCCAGTCCGGGTTTTCCTCCATTCCGTACTCTGGCTAAAATCCAGTCCGGGTTTTTCCCCATTCCATACTCCAGCAGAAATCCAGGAGGCACTGACAAAACACTTTTTCTTTGATAATTGCCAATGAGATCAAAAACAACTTTCCATACTTTAAATGCTGTCTCAGTGGTGGAATCATGGCAGTGCTACCATAATATATGAAAATCAAAAATCAGAAGCTTTTTTTTTTGTAAAATTCTGAGCAATCTACAGGTAGGGGATCAAGGCATGCAAATCAGCTTTATACCACCAGTACTGTCTTCACATCTCCAACTGTATTTTAGACATATCTGAGACCATTACCTTTCTGTAACGGGATTATAACTCTACTTATGTTTCTCACAGACCTGTCACAGAATCCAATAAACAAAACTACCCTAATCTAAATCTCTTCTCTCTACAACATTGATGCTCTGGCAGACTGGTTTTGTAGACTCTGGACTCAGTTCTACATCTCAGTCCCAAAGCACCCTGAACTCAGCTATTTAGGTGGTGTGGGACTTGGGTGAGGGAAAGGAATGAAGTACAATGTGAGTAATTTGATGTAATCTCTAAACCCTGATGAAGGGAAAGATATACAGACAATTAGAAAATGAAATGTCTGGCTTTCTGAGTGCTGCATGGGTAGCAGAAATTGGGAACTTGCCTGAAAAGCAGCTGAGTATTTGACCTATATATGACCTATAATGATTATCCATGACCTCTCATCTGAAATGACTTCCAAGATTATTCCTGACTGAAACTAGCTCACACTGAACTCTTTTCAGGTTTATGTCGAAATTCCAGCTGGGAACCCTACATATGCATGTTTTACTTTTTCTTTATAATAGTGGAACAGTTAAAATTTGGAGTATTGCCAAAATAATACATTTTTCAGCAATGAGCTTTATATAAAATAGAGAAAGTACCATTTAAAATTTTTCTGTTTGTTTTTTTTTTTTTATATATATATATATAATGCAGGTCTCAAAATGCTTTCAAAACCCCCAAACTCTAACATAATTGTGCTTCCTGTAAGATGAAGTCTGACAAATGAAAGATCTTCTAACAGATGTGGCTAACTGCTCTAAGTACCCTACTTTGAAACAGTGCACGTGTTTCAGTTTCCAAGTGTTGCTAAGAAACAGCGAGAATGGAAAGTGTGATTCTGTGTGATTGGTGTTTTCTAATTAGCAAATAATAAATGCTTTAAAAAAGTTAAAATATCCATATTAGGGTAGCTTCAGAGTTGTGATTGGGTGGCAGGTGGCTGCCAGTCAGCAGCTGTCCTGTGTTCACATCAAACTCTCCTGCAATTAGGCCAAGAAGGTCAAAGAAGAGAAACATTGAACTCTTATACTGGGATGATTGAGTCAAGGGTAAGAAGTTTCTGGTTAAATCAATAGCAACTACTTCAGCAGCCAAATAGCTCCAGGCATCCCTTTAAACTGATAATTGTATTTGTTAGCTGCTTCTTTTTTGCTCTTGCTAAGATGTGTATGTCTTCTTTTGGAACTGGAGGGAATCAGGCTGATGAGAGGCAGCGTGTAAAGATTTAGGGAAAGCATTTTATACATAATGTACTATGTTTGGCCTATCCATTGTGTCAGGTATAAGTAAAAGATCACAGAGGAGGGTTATTGTTACAGTCACTCGGCAGGTGGAGAAACTTTAGAAAGGGCGAGATAAGGAAGTGGTCTACAGAACACCAAATGGCAGGGTTGGAGTCATTTCCTGCCACACTGTTTGGTGTATTGGGCCTACAGTAAGAAAGATTTAATTTTCAACCATTTAACTGTACAGGACTTTTCCCAGTATCTTAGGTGAATACAGGTCATGTTGCAAAACAGTCTGTTTCCAGTCCAACTAGCGTGAAATGACTGGATAGGCTTTCAGTTCCAAAAAAGGCAAATAGATCTTTATTACAATGAAAATGAGTGTAAAGTAGTCTTGCCAAGACATCTTTGTCCTTCTAACGAGTTGTGACCTTATTTCGGATGCTGAACACTCTCAAACCTCAGCAACTAAGTAACATTTTTGTTTTTAAGTCTCAAGTCCTGTGTAACCGGCTGCTGTCACTTTTCTTGTCAGAGCACTTAAGAAAATAATAAAAGATATCATCCAGATGTAAGAACTCTCATTTCCTTCCATTTAGTGACTGTAATACACAGCAACATGTGTAAAGTCCTTCCATACAGACAGGAGCCTGGAAGCATCTGAGTCTCTCTTTTCTGTAACGTGGCACTTCCCTTTTTGTGACTGCAAATTGTAATCAGCATTTCACCTTTCCCAAACTGGCTTAGGTGTAGAGTTTAACTGAAAAAAAATAACTGAAAGTGTACAGATGATTAGCTAAATGAGGAGGAACCAAAACAGTTGTTTCCTGCTCCTTTAGAGAATGTTTATCTGATCTGCAAAGTGATTTTAATACATTAAAAAATTTCAGTAGTATATTTTTCCTTAAATGGTCAAATAAACAACTTGGAAACTGAAGCATAATATACTGCCTATAATTCAAGATGCAAGAAAATATGCTGATGAGGCCCAAATATAAAATAATGATACAAGTCCACACAGAAGAAACAATTCCAATTCTTTGTTAAATTACATTGTTGTGTTGCTGTCACCTGTGTTTGCTAAAATTCCTTTTCATCATTACTGGCAAAATAACTATTTCCTTATTTGTGAAGGACTATAGGATGTGTCTTTGCCCCTGAGTGTGTATTTATCTTGTCATTTGATATCAAATTGATTTCTTTATATAATTTTGGAAAAAAATGCATTTATTAAATGTGCTTTTAGCTGCACAACACAGACATTTTTCCTCAGTTCTGAAGTGCCATTGTAGATCCAATGTCATTTGAAGGCAGCTGTTTTGCTTTTTTTCTCTATTATATGGAAATAGATTGTTGATATTTTTGTGCATTTTATTTATTTATGCAAAGAAACAAAACGTTCAGTGCAAATCAGCATGTAAAATTTAAACTGCTGGGAAAGAGACATAAAGCAAAGGACAAGAAGCAGTTTATAGATGATCTCCTTGAGTGGTCCAAATTTTGAAATAGTGTTTGAAGATGGTAAATATGTACATGCAAAGCCCGGCATTTGCATCACCATTTAGCAATTGATTAATTACATGCCTGACTGCCAACTGAAAAGCATGAAAACCCTCTCTAACTGCAGTGCTTCTGTGTAGCTGGAACTAAAGGTTGCAGATAGTCACAATTTGCAAATTGCTAGATTTGTTTGGAATAGGGGCACTGTTGCCTTCCTGTATTAGCAGCACTGTGCAAATTCATATTAATGAGTTAATAATGTAGTGACAGATATAATTGTTTTTCACCTTGCTGCAGTCAGCCCCAGCCCATTTTCTAAGTGTTCTCTAATTTGGAGGGACTGAGATTCACTAGATCTTATTTAAAGAAATTAGTGCTCAGACTCTGACATCAAGGCCTTTGAATAAGGTCGTTGTGTTCTTCTGAAGAAACAATAATTTCCCCTTATCTTTGCCTCTTCCCAGTCAGTGTTCTGCACTTCAGTACATTATTCATAGTTAATAAATAAATTACAGCATAATAGAAACATAAATATGAACTGGCTCTTAATATTGAAACTGATTAAAACAAATAAATGAAGTGTAAGATGATTCCAATCAGTGGAAAACCATACCTTAGTAATGGGATCAGCAAGGAGGTCTGCTTTCTGCACTATCGAGATGAGATTGCTGTTCCACCAAAAATACAAGCAAAATTGTCAGTAGAAGACTTAAATATGACAATATCTGTCCCTTGGAAAGAGGAAAGTTCAGAAGCACTTATTCAAAATCAACCTATTGCTCAGTGAAAAAGATCTCAGAAAGGGCAGAAAAACAAGCACGTCCTAGCAGATGTATTGATGAAGGTGAATTGCTCTTTGAGTTTTACTTTTCCTATTTCACCTCTATTTATTTTCTAAGTGTTTGGGACAGGGACTGCTTGCATTGTTGGAGCTCAGCAGGGAGCTGTCCCTTCACCTGGTGAGACCTGAATGGAAGCAAATTTAGAATTGGATAGAACTTAATGGAATTAGGAAAGGTCAGATATATTTTTACCTTTTGCTTTTCACTCATATGCTGGTCTGATCATTTAGCTGGAGTACATGTTAACTGGTATTTATATCAAGTGGTTCTCATATCCTTTATAATGATACACAAATGCTCATTATCCCCAGTTAAGGATGATTTTTTTCCCTTGTGCAGTTAGTGAATGCTAAAAGGAATGGGCTGCCAAAAAACCCCAGATGTAAATAGAATGGGCCGTCAAAAAAACCCAAGATGTAAATAGGTATTATCCAAAGACAGCAGAAGATTCAGCATGGCTCAAATTTCTTGTTTCCCTGCTGCTGAAACTGGACTGGTCATGATTCATGGCTGGAAACTCTGTGTAATATCACAAGTGTTCAGAAGTTGTGAAAGCTTTTGCCCTTTCAGACACATTTTCCCTTTTTACCTTCTCTCCTACCTGATGGTGTGATTTCTCTGTAGTGGAGGCACTAGAGCTCGGAAATATGGAGATATCTGGTGCATCCTTTCCACGGAACAGAAATATTCAGACACACTGAAGGGGTGAGGGTGCCTGATGGTGTTTAGTGGAAAGACAGCTACAAAGTAATGCTCAAGAGTGGGATTTCCCCCACATGTGTTGAATCAAACCCCATTTCTATGGCAGCTGAGTACTACAGCCATTACTGTAATAGACTGGGGGGGGACACTTAAAAATGCCAGGGATTTAAGCATGGAGTAGACTCGAATCAGAGACTGTGGTTAAACCATCTCCAGGGATGACATGGGTGTTTTGAAACCATTGAATCAAATGCCAAAAATCTCAGGTGTATGAATTGCTTTTTTTCTTCACTGTATCACATCTGCATATAAATCTAATGTATACATATCAAGAATACCAGCATAACTTTCACGAATTAGAAGTCCTGCTCCTTTTTTTCCCCCTCTTGTCTCTTTTCTTCATGAGAGGTCTGTTAACCAATCTGTAGGAAACACTGGGAGAAATTGTAAAGACTTCTAATTATGTAAATGTAAAATAGTCATGAGGAAAGAAAAAGAAATGCTATATTAGGTAGGTTGGATGAAACTGCTTTGAAATATTTGCTTGTGCCATCAAATTAAATTTTGTCTTATATTTAACGTAAGGCTTACAACATTTAAACAAACAATAACTTTATGCAGCAAAAACTAATTATATTTGTTCAGCCTAGCTAAAACATAGATATGTGTTTTGGCTAATTTACAGAGAAGTTTAGAAGTGCCAATGTAATGTATTTATTATTCACTGTAATGCACAGATTGTCTGGGCTGTGGTCTAAATTTTAACTTCCAAAGTCTTCTAAAGACAAGAAAAAAATATTGTGGAAATTTTTTTGGTACAAACTAATCCCTTTTGAGCATAAACCCATGAAGGGCTGTTCATAAATGTTGTTCAGATTTAATACAATCATGTAATGGAATCTAAATATGACATGCCATCCTGAGAGCAATTACCCATGTAACACAGATTATGAAGTATTAAAACCGTGGTGACTTTTCTACTAAAATAAGGGCTCAGTTATTTCAGGAGGGGGTTCTAAAATTTTAATAAGGAGTTCAATGACATGTAAATTCTATTAATATTTAGACTTCGCATGTTAGGCTATGATTTCAGAGCACACACACAAAGCCAGTGCTTGTATCAGACTTCCCAAAAAAGTACAGTTTCTAAGGTCATAAGTCTTTGATGAGCCTCTGGAAGGGTGGCCTGTTTTAGCTCTGTGCCACCATCCAACATATTCTTCTGGACTCTTGGTCTTTTAATTTTCTACTCCAATATGATTTTTTAATTTATTTTTCCCCAAAGAGGCTTGAGGCTGAGAAACCTGGGCATAAATCATGGAGTAGTTCAGCCTAGGAAACAGGTTCTGTGGCCATTTTGAACAAACATAATCTACATAAGATTTGGCTCCTTTGCTCAAAACTTTTATTCAAGGCTATGCCAAATGGCTTCTTGCTCTCCCACATCCCACCATGCCTCAGCCAGCCTATGTTTTATGTGCCATAGTGTGCCACAAATCAATCCTCTCATTTTAGACGCATATTTGGGATAATATCTCAGGGGTAGACAGAGATCAAAAAGACCAAATGGAGCATGATCCTGTTTGATGAGTCTTCCTGGATCTGGGCCATACACACAGCATTTTTGCCAGGAGAGTATCCTTGCATAAGAGCAGAAGCAATTTGCTGCCATATTTCTTACTTTTTATGTCCTTGTCTGCAAGGACAAGTTGTGGGAGGTGTTATAAAAAGGTAATAAAGAAGGCAGGTTGTCAAGCTGAAACTTTGTCACTGATCCAGCAGAAAAATCTGTTTGAGTTGCAAGAATAATGGTGCGAACACAGCTGTAGAAGCAAGAGTGAAAAAGTTATTTGAGTGGATATTTAGTAAACATAAATGCTGTGGATTGGTCTTAATATTTAAAATTTTCTTTTAATAAGATTTTAAATATATTTTCCTCAGCTCACCTTCCAGCTCAAGTCTTTTTTACTGAGCACATTATTTGCAATATTATAGAATCAAAGCCTCAAAAAAATCTGAAACACCTTTCATTCTCAATATTATCAGATCATTATAATTCTGATAAGCCAGAGGTAAGGGCTTTTCCTTGCAGTAATGTGAGATCAAACAAATTTTGTGTTGATTGTGGTATATTAAAGAACTGGTATGGGAGAGATTTTATTTAGGTGTACATGCTGCCCCCAGTCCATCCACTGTGTAAGCCAAACTCACAGCCTCAGTTATGGCTTCTGTCCTTCCCTGGGCTGGAAGTATCTGTGCAAGAAGAGCTACAAAATTGACATAAGTTTAGCTGAGCATTATGAAGCTAATTCCATCACTTTCTGCTTCTTAGCAATGCCCAGTTTGCTGTCCAAATATTTAGATAATTTTAAAACAGACAAATGGAAAATGTTCTACTAAAAGAATATATATTATAGCTGCAGTTTTAAGTATCTAGAAGAAGAAATCCCTGATAATAATTCTTTGAATCTCATAACTAATAAACTTTTTCCTTATATTGTTATTGTATTGGGGAAATCATGAACCACATTTGTCATGTGTTACAATCAGTATAAGCATACTAAAAATATTTAGAACTAAGGAGAATTCTGAGATCAGAGTGAAAAAAGAGGAAAAGGAAAGATGAGTTTGTAGACACTGTTGGGATATAGGGCCTTCTAGAATCTTGGGTCCTGTCCTTTTACACAGGACATCACTTTTATTGTACCACAACAGGAACCCACTTGATAGCACTTTGAGTTTGGGATGTTGGCTGAGAGCACCAAATGATTGCTTTTGTAAGAAGTGTGAAGTGATAGAAATCCTAATGTGATATTTGCCTTCACTAATTAATACTATCGTTATAATGCTTTATTTCATGTATTGCAGAGCAGACTTTTCTCTGTGGTTTCTATAATTAAGTTTCTGACAGTCCATAGAAACCTAATAAATTTCCTTAGAAATAAAAGCCTGGCAAGCTTAATAACAGCTGTGTAGTTCTTCTTTAATATTCCTTCTGAATTTGCTCAAAGTGTAGAGCAGGTCACGAGAGAGTTCAATTTACAGATTATTCTTCTGGATGGAATGGAAAGTTGTGAGCCAATGAAAATAAAATCCAAGATAAAACATTTTTCTGTCTTTAAATTAAAGTACAGTTCTGTGATAAAGTTAAAATTCATAGAACTCATTAGTACAATAATTTACTTAATCAGAACAGCACAGTTGAAGGTGGAAATGTGTATTTTCAGAAACGTTCAGACATTCTTTAGTAAGTAAAGTTAATGCTATCATTAGTGGTACATCTCAACAAAAGTTCTATCATTTCCCCCCTCCTATAGATAAGCATTCCTCTGGGAGAGGAATATTGCTGCAGTCATTCTGCTCACAGTTAATGAGATGTGGGCTCAATTTGTTAGAGTTTATGATAATAAAGCTTATAATTTACTGGCAAACTGGCTTGCTTTCAAAACAGTCTCTTATTGCTGTGACATTTTTTATTTTCATCAGAAACTCTGATATGCAATTTTGGTGTTGATGGCAACAGATGTGTACCTTCATAGTTGGGCAGAAAACCATAAAAAAGGGTGAAAAAGTAATTCCAAAGCTTGAGAAATGTAGGACTGGGATGAAGGATGTGGCTTGCTTTCCTGTGCTCTTAAAAGCTGGATGCAAATTAGCAAACTCTGTTGCTCCTGACAGCTGAAAGCATCATTAGTAAAATGTGATTAGTTTATCAGGTTGATTACATTCCTCATAACATGACACAGATATGATTTTTTTCAAGATTTTTGTAAAATTTGTTGAATTCTCCCCATAAATCCCTCAAATGTTACAAGTCTTGTCTTATGATGGGAACTACTTGCTATTAGATGAATGAGGGCTGAATTTACATCAGTTAAAAGTTATCCAAAAGTATGATGTTATCCAAAACTTCTTTGTTGAATCTGTGAAAGATCTGGACATAGAGTTCTATTTCTTCAGCTTCATTTGTTTTGCTTTTTTAAATTTTCTTTTCAAAGATTACTTCTAAAATTTTAGAAGTTGCTGCACAGCTTCTGAAGAATAATTCAATTTACTGAAATCAAATCTGTGGTTGGAACAAGAGCTGCACTTTGACACGTTGCTTTTCACTACATTAATTCCAGTTTTATATTGCTGGGACTCACATTCCAGTGCTTGGTCAGAAGTGCAAACTTCCCATTCCCTTTGGACCTTTGCTGTTATGACTTAGGTATCATTTTTTCACATGCTATACATTATAACATAAGATAATGAAAAACAAAATATGATAATTGAAAGGAAGAGTGCATTCTGATTTTGTATTGGGAAAATTGTTCCAAACCCATGTTATAATTATACATGAAATAACATTCTCAGACTTTCTTAAGGCTTAGCTCGTCCTATGAATAGAGAAGGTGAAAACAGGGCAAACACCTCAGTGCTGCCCATAATCTGTGAGTGAGGAGTCTGATCACAACCTCTCAGTGACAGGAGAGGGGCTTTCTTACTCTCCTGGTGACAATTTTTCTTCTAAGCCTGGGTCTTTTGACCACCTCTAGGCTTTCTACTTTCTTGCTTTTGATAATGTCAGACTGTATCATCTACCAGGTAAACTCAGTGATTTACTTTCCTGTGAAAACACTGTCTCTGTGTAGCTGTGTTCTGCAAGGTGCTCTCAGTTTTTATTATTGTTTATTTCAGCAGCAATGACAGGGTTCATTGTAAAGGAAAATGTAAATATTTTGATTTATAGAGTTTTCTAAGTTAGGTTTTAATAATCATCAATTAAATTTATGTATTTTGTATATATTATAGGTAAAATAAGTACATGGCAAATTTTAAACAATCTTTCGGTTTATGAATTTAGTTTACAGAAGACTGCCTAAGGTGAAGTCTTTATTATGATAATAATAAAGTAAGCACAGTTTTAAATAGCTGATACAGCTATCACACTCCTCCCTTGCTGAGTTTTTCTGTGAGCATACCATGCTCATGCATGAAAAGGACTTAATGAAAGGATATAATGAAACTTTTTACGTGTAATTACAAACTTTGCGCCCTCTAGGACAAACATCTCCCAATTATCTCATTTTGTGCTTCATCCATTATGCAAGTCTGTCAAAAAGTATTCTCTTTTTCCAGGGCACTTGATTAACATTGACCAGTTTTTCTTCAGTTTCTGCTCAAATTAGTGTAGTGAGATTAACACCACAATTATTCGCAGTGGGTTGAGTCTGTCATTTAATTAAAATAAAATAAAGCTGTCCGTGAAAAGCAACTTGTTTTCTCTTATTTGTCCAAGTAGAACTGATTTTTTGAGGCTTAATTTTTGCAGGAATAATTTTCTTCCCCTTCCTGACAAGATAAAACGTTTTCTTGTTAATGTATCTTATTCATTTTAAATGACTGAAGCAATGGTGATCTTATTGAGAAACCTTTGCATGAGGGAGGGAATTTCTTGATGTGGCCTGGTGGTAAAAGCTTGAAATTGCCCCCAAGTGTTTGTGATACCAGACTGCAGTGCCTAATTATTTCTTTAATTACAATGTTCCTAATCATATACCACATTTGTATACACACCAAAAAGGATCAAAAAACAAAAAAGAAGCATTCTTTAATTAAAATTTCAATTTCCTGCCTGTTATTAAAGTATTAGCATTTTTAGAGAGAGATATTGTGTTCAGCTGCCCAAAGCAGTGGTCAGAAAATGTGCATCTCAACTGAGGTCTTTTCAAATTTTGTTAAACATATACATAACAAACAGTACGTAAGGTTCATAGATTAGTAATCCTTGGGGGCATTTAAGGCACAGTTGGTATGATTTTTCTGCAAGGAAAAATCAGCGTTTTAATCAGTAATTTAAAAGTACAAATGCAGATGAACAATGAGAGGGTTGCTATATGAATGAAAATAATTCTGAATGGTCATTTTCTTTGGGTTGAGTGTATAACTGATACATTTTTAATTATAACACCATGGAGTTTTTACAGTACTTCTTTCAAGCAAGGGAAGTCTCCGAGGCAAGACTTAGTATTTCTTTGTGTCAAGATGATATAACTTTGCCTCAGGCACAGCCACAGGCTGAAAACACTTAGAATGGATAAAAAAGGAGACAGATGGACATCTGTAAATTCATTACCATTACAAGTCTGAGCATGATTCTTTATTAGAAACTGGTGAGAAAAAATACATGAGAATACAATTGTGATAATGCCATAGGATTTAAAATATTGGCACGGGAAGTGAGGTATAATGATTTTTGACAGTTTCTGTCATTACAGAGTTAGTAGTTTTGTATACCACATATCTGCAGACATGACCCCAACACCCCTTGGGGCTTTAACAGGAAAGAAAAAAAAGATTTTTTTTTTCTTTCAAAATAAAGGCTGAATTTAATACATCCATTCAAATAGGTCTATTGTGTTATGGTTTATATTCTATAAATAAGTGTTTTCAGTATTTAATGTGTGACAAGCATTTAAAATTTCTGGTAATTTGCTAACAATAAGTTAGGGATGCATTCTTAGAGTCAGCCTTGTGTTAAATTATGGTTAAATTATATGATTCTTGTAAAATTTAAGCAGTTTTCTCAGTGAAGGCAGCCTATCTAACATACTGTTGCTTAGATAATCTCTTAATCTTGTGAATCAACAGTTTTCAGAATACCATCATATTTTTCTTCAGAGACAGATTTGCATTCTTTTAGTACACAGATTCTTACTGATATAGTCCCAAAATGGTTCCACATTGCCTCAATATATTCTTGTTAAAGCACACACTCATACTTTGGCGTTACCAGATTTCCTGGGGACCGTGGAAATTCAAGTTATGTGTCAATAGTCAAAGAATACACGTGTATATATGTCTATGTACAGTTCATTTCTACCTACTTGCTGTTAACATTTTAGCATCTGTCTAGTTACTGCAATGTTGATGGTTGTGATCTAACTTGTGTATTTAAAATTGTTTGAGTCTCCCCAGGCTACAAAACTGTACAGCTGCACAGCTCCTCTCCTGCTCCAAGAGTTGCTGCTGGCAGATACAGCTGGTTGAATAAGATAGTGGAAGAGGAGCTAAAGAAAAGTCATGGGACTTCTCCTTGGGGAATGTGCAAGTTGCCCACAAAGGGAGAAATTAATCTTCCTTGTGTCTGTTTAGCTTCTTGACAGTCAGCCTTTATGGGCAATTGATAAAATGCTCTAAGAGAATGTCATCTCTGCTTAGAGAAGTACTTGAAGATGGGCAAAAGCAGGGACTATTCATTTTGGTTATGCATTCCATGTCTCTCCCCTCTCTTATGGCCCAATGGCAGGTGCATACAGTGCATTAATGGTTGATTTTGAAATCTGAGAGAAAAAAAGGATTTTTTTTCTTTAACAATTCTGAGAGATTGTCTAAGATGAAAGTTTAATGTTCAGGTTTTTGCATGTGAGTGTGGCCTAGAATGCTCAGTTTAAATAACTGTTTCTGAAAGTAATACCCATAATAGTCAGAGGAGGGGCAGAAGCCCAATTGTGCTTTGAAATAACAGAAATAGATCTTTCCTTGAGTGCTTATTGTCAGTTATCTACAATTTAGGCAAAAGTCAAATTGTCAGCAAGATAAATGTGTTACATTGATTCAAATAAGACTCAAAATGATTGTGTTAGTTTACTGCAGACTTGTAAATTAACTATAGGCTGCTGGAAAATTCACTCAGAAGAAACACCCCTTCTGAGAAAGACTGTAACAAATTCCAACACACTTCTTAAATTTCCTTTGACAAAGTACGTCATCACAAATGTCTGATTACTGGATCCAAGGCACGACCAGTTACCTATTACTGATCACCTTCTCATATGTCCTAGATGATATGTAAGTCAGAGTTTTCTGTAGTGTCATGAGAGTAACTTGTGTTGTTAAGTTTCTGCCTGAGCTTCACAGCTGCTCTATCATATTTAGGTAAGCTGGTTGTACTCAGAAGGTGGAAAATATGCTAGGCCAGATTCTGATTGCAGTCTGCAGGAAACCAGATGATGTTGGAAGGTGGTGTGCTTTGAGGGCTCAACAGCTTTGCAGCTGTTATTGGTTTGGAGTAATTTTTAAGGAGTATGAAGTGTGGCATCACTGGGGCTTTACTAGGACTGCACACTAGAGGGAAGTAGCAACCAACATAGAACATGTCAAAAACTTGGGGATCTTCCTGGCAGTATGGCAAGTGAACTTTGGATTGTCACAGCTACTTGAATTCAAAATGGAAGGAATGTATAAGTTCTAATGTGACAATCTATTCTATGTTTTCTTTAGATTTTAATCTGTATTTAATGAATTTTAAGTGGCACTATGAATGCTCTAAACTTTATCCACTTCTCTAAATGGTCAGAAGGTGTTTATGGCATATAGGGTGGCTTTAGAGTAATTGTAGTGACTCTAAAAGGGGAAGGAGCCAGGGAGCTATCAGCACTCATAAAATAATGCTTCCCTTAGTCTTCTGTGGCTTTATGTGTCAGTTTTGCAATTTGAAAGCCCAATTAAGTGGATACAGAGGACAAAGGACTTTGCTTAGAAATTGGGTCCTCCAGGAATTGGGACTAAGGCATGTTTGTCAGGTGTCTCCAGGGCTCCCTTGTTTTAAATGCTAAGATGACAGACACCAGAGCTGTGCTATCTCATTTGGCAACGGCAATTTCATCCGCTCTAAGCAGAACCAATTTTTATTCTCAGCTTTCCTGTTCATGTAAGTGGTGTGTTACATCAAGGAATTGATTCAGCTTGTAAAAGGCTTCCCAGTTTCTTGCTGAAAGAGTTCCTATATTCAGTCCCTCCTTGGTCCCACAAGACAGATGTGCCAGCACAGTATGAGGGGCAGCACCAGGGCAGGAAGGAGCAGTGAGGAGTACGGGTGTTTAAGCCTGCAGGTACACTAAAGGAGTCAAATCTGGCAGATCACAGGACAACAGAGGGAGAGGAGACAGGAGTGGGTGGCTGGGAAAGGCAGAGAGAGGGCTGGGGGACAGTGGATTTTGGCAGCACAGAGCCCAGGGACAGAGGGAGTCAGGGACACGCTGTCTGAGAACTGTATCAGTAATGAAGGAGAGCAGAATACAGCATGCAGAGGAGGCAGCACAGGGTAGAAAAAAATAAATAAGGTTAGAGAATTGCCCTCATGATAAGAACGGTTAATCAGTAGGACATTTTCTGGTCTGAAAGCTTCATGTGATTTACCTGAGATAAAAGCCTTGAAGTGTAGCAGCTGAGGAGGATATGCTTGGAGAATTCACAAAGAGGTTGGAGAAACTATTAGTTTGAACCATGACAGGGCCTTTTCATCATTTTCATTCTTGCCATAAGACACACTGAGGTAGTATATACACTCAGGAAACTAATTACTATAAGCCTAGCAGGCCAGACCTAGATTACTTACTGAAAACAAATCTTCTGAAGGATCAAAGTATTAAGAGATTTCAAAATGCCAGTGAGTTATGATGCTTGTCAGTTTTCAATATCAAGTAATGATAAAACCAAGTGGCTGTAACAAATTATTTTGTGTCCAGTTGAATAGATAATGATGACTATCCATCCCAAACGTGCTGCTGTTTAAAGTTTAGGTGCTGCACTAATAAACTGAAGCTGTATCAAGGAAGATGCCAAGCACAATTTTGATTGTGCTGTGTGATAATTCACCTCAGTAGTCACTTTCTTTTTTAAGGAAGTGAAATTACTTGAAAACTATGAATTCAGCTTTTCCAGCATGAAAACCCTAATGCAGTATGGATTTGGAGACTATATAAAAAATACTGGTTTTCTTGGAGAGCTGTTTTTCTCCTGATTAAATCTTCTTGGAATGGCCAAGTGACAGCTAAATTGTGCTGTTCTGGGAAAGCGAGAAGATTTATTCAATTTGAAGCTCTTTACAAGCAGCAGGGCGTGTTTAGTTATTCCCTGAAAGTGCAGGAAATTAGGTTGGTCTGTGTGCAAATGGAAAAGGTGGTCCCACCCATTTTTGGGACCACCCACCCACATACTCTGTGGTTGCTATGAAAGGGGAAATTGTAGTCTCACTGCTTTCTCAACACTATAAAATACCCTTACAGAAGTCACTGTTAGATTGGGTCATCTTTGAGGCTGGTGAAGAAGATTGAGGGGCTTGGGGGTTTTAGGGGTGTTGGAGTTTTTTTCTTTTTCATTTTTCTTAGCCTGTTTCCTTTTGCTGAAATGGCAAGTAGTTGGTAACACGTGAATATCCAGCATCTTATAGGTAAAGATGATAACCTTATTGTTGTGTACATATTAGCCATAGTTCCTTTGAGAAGGAGCTGTTCTCAAAGTCATTGATGAAGAGGGAATTTGAAATGATGTGTTTCCAGTGAAAGCCTTTTCTCTTGGAGAGTAATTTCAGGCTTTGGGCAGTGGGGTTATTAGACTTACTTTTTTTCTGCAGTCACATTTTCCTCTGTATTATACTACAGTATAAAAAAAAAAAGGAAAAGAAGAAAAGAAAGTGGTCTTGCACCATAGCAAGTGAACTGTGGAAACATAAAAGATGCAGGAAATTTGTATCTTCTTGTTTCTGAGATTGCTTAAGGGGAGTGGGGATTTGTGTATTATTTTTATAATGGATCAAAACAGCAACAGCAAATTCCCTTCAGTCTTATTGATTTAAATTTGGTAGCCAAGGGAAACAACCAGAATCAGTAAATAGAACCTGTTCTTTTGTTTGCTTTAATGAGTAACTTGAAGCTCACTTGATATACATGATTGTGGGGTTTGGCATGTGTAATTTATAATTATAGTGCAACTCTTCACAGCTTGGCATCTTTCAATTTTCTAGTTTCAGACCTCTGCCTGCAAGTGTTATACTATGTACCTATTTGCAGAAGGATTAGAGTACATGTTAAGACAGTTTCTAGACAGCCCAGATAGACACCAGGATAAACAGAGCAGATATGCAGAACCATAAGCAGTGAAACCTTCCTGTTTTGCCTTCTGAGTCTGGCGGGTCCATGTGTGTGAGGAGTCAGACATTCTGGCTCCTCTCTGGAGTAATTTCTGATACAGAAAGTGTCTGCTGGAGGAGCAACTGAACAATATGGTGTTTAAAAATGTATAAAATCACAATTTGTTTGGGAAAGCTAATCATGACATGAATTGCTGTACTAAATGTGGTCCATCTTAGAATTTGCCTTTTTATAGTGGCTTATGGCAGACACTTTGGAAATGGCAAAGCAGATACATGTAAAATGATGGGTTTATATCCTTTCTCTTCCCTAAGGTCAGATTTTAAACTACCCCACTTAGATATCAACTTAACCCCTAGAGGATGAGATAAAACTTTCTTTTTTAGTGTTCTTTTCTATCATTGTAATTCATTCCTTACTATACAGGTATAAATGTCCAGTCCCAACTGATACAGGATAGATTCCTATATGCACATCTTTGCATCTCTAGTACAGAGTGGCAGGGAGTTTCATAGTGTAATTGTGCACAGTGAAAGCATTTATTCAGTGTTTTCAATTCCACCATCTTTCATTTTCATTAGCTTTCCTTTTACTCTTGCTTTATGATGTGTGTGGAATGGTAATGTCATATCTATCTTTCCTGTCATTTTAGTTTGGAATATGTCCTTTTCATGTCCTTTGTTATTTGTCTCTTTTCCAAGATAAACTGTCTAAGTCTTACAGTCTGTCTTTGTGTGAGAGTTTCTCTATGCTTGTATTGCTTTTATTGTCCTTCTTTAGTGCAGCATACAGCATTCCAGAGGAGGCTGGATTAGAATGTATTGCACATCTTCTTCCACTCATACCTAATGCATCTTAATGCGATAATAGTGCGAAAGAGACTCTCACTGAGCTCCCTCTGTTACAATAGCCAGGTCCAAACCTATAAGGAGTGCAAATAGTTTAAATTCTTTCCTTCCCTTTGCACTTCTTTGACCATTGCCTATTCATCCAGTGTGGCAAAATTCCCCCAGAATTCTTCACAGCTTTCCCTGCACTGGATCTGTTATTTGCAAATACTGCTGCTTTGTTGTTCATCCACACTGCCATTAATAAATATAATAAACTTTGGATTGAATACGAAACCTTGGGGCGTTTTACTGGTCAATACATTATACTTGTCACAAATGATTAGCTTGTGAAACTGTGATGCTTTTGGATCATTAATCCTTTTTAATGTTTACCTTGTTACTGTATTTTATGGACAAGAAACGACATTTCTGGTGCTACGCACATGTTTTACTAAATACAGGGAGAAAACTCGAGAACAAAAACTACTTACTAATCCTTTTTTTGTTAAATCCTTTTTAACTTGGAGCAATGTTGTTAGTTTCATCACAACAAAATAAATTGTTTTTTGCACGCTGCAGCCAGAGTGAAAATTTCACTCAAACATGGCAAACATTCAAACTGAAATCATATTTTATGACTGCACATTAGTACTGCTGCTCCCCTTTCCCTATAAAATCTTGCTGATGGTATTAGATAACTCTAGCTTTAGTGCAGGCTCTGAGCTTAGTGTTTTTCCTTTATTCTGTTTGGAAGGTTAAGCCCAAATATGAGCCCAGAGGACACTGTTCATCGCTGTTGGAATCTAATGAGTTCTAGCTAGGTTATGGGTCTCTTAAATGAGCAAACAGCTCCACAGCCTAACAATGCCACCTGTTTTTAAGATAAATTCTGCTGAATTCTGAATTCCCCTGAAACTGGCACCTATATGCACATCTCATTCCTGACAGATGGAAACTGAGGGCTCCGGCTCTCTAAAAATGCACTGCAGAGACTGTTTCCATACAAACTGCCATAATGTCTTTCCATCTCCAGGAAGGACTTGTGGCTTTCTTCCCCTTTAAAATTTAACTTCAACCCTTAGGTGGTACAAGGAATGACAGGTGAGGTCTCATACGTAATGAAAATTCCTGCATTTCTTTTCTGAAGAAAAAGACAATCCTCCTCCCTGATGGTATCCCTGCATATCCCCTCAGGAGAGACCCAACAGACTTTCCATTGCCTTGACTAAAGTCACCCATCTTAACTCTATTAGACTATTATTTGCATCCACAAGTGCTTATTGTTGTAAACTCACTGATATTTCCAAATGTAAGTTCCTGGCAACCACATCTGGAAAAAGCATGTGTAGGCAAAAGGAAGTGTGGAGTGCTCTTGGTAAGATAAAGGTGCCATTTAAAGAAATGCTGTATGAGGGACCTTGTCTGGCTGTTCTTCTAAGGGAGTGAAAGTAAGTAAACCTTTATTCTAATTGGAATGCAGCAGATTGGTGTTCCTGGATTATCTTTTCTATAATCAAGAGAAGAGGTGACCTGGTAAAGAAGGTTTGAAGGTAAAGAAGAAATGTTTTTAATTCTCCGTGATGGACTTCACAGTCTCTTTAGCAAAGAGTGACAAAGCTTAACCCCAGACACCCACCCTCCCTCCCTCCCCGATCCCTGGTGTGTGAAGTGAACCCAACAGTTCTCTCCCAGCCTTTTGCCTCCCTAATGAGGCTGCTTCTGAGTCTGGAGCCTGGTTGACATCCGAAGAGCTCCACTGGCCGGGTGGGGCTGTGGTGCCGTGTATGGGCTGGCCAGGACACATGTGTGTCCTAAGGCTTCATGGCTTTTCTGCCCTTTTTGGTTTGTACTGAAATGCAAAACGCACATGAATAGAAACCCACATGAACACAGACTCTTGTTAACAGCCTCCTTGTCACCTGCTGTATCTTTGGCAAAGAAACTAGTTATTTCACTTAACTATTCTTTAATGATTGTTTCAAAGATAGCAGTGTCTGAACTCTTGATATACTATTAGTATAAGATTCCCAATAATTTTTTTCTTCTCAGAAAAACTAGAGGAGTTTTTCTGTGTCTTTATTTTTCTATCACTCAAATTTCATACCGAGAACTGGACTTAAAAAAACCCATGTAGATGATTGATATCCTTTAGATATTATCAGGTGTCATTTTCTAACCAGTTTGAATTAGGCTTTAGTACTCCTGCACCTATCCTTCTTATCAATCATGCAACTTTAAAGCACTTGCTTCTAATGATACCTTTCTCGAGTTTTTCTTTCCTCTTTTGGGATAGATAAAATTGGTGCTGCAAAGCAGAATTTTACACCTGTTGGCCACTCATTGCTTTTCCCTTTTTAAGGCCAGTGAGTATTCCACACCTGCTTAGTTTCTTTCTCATTAATAAGATAATGGTGCATAGTGTTGTGGCTCTCCCACCCCACAAAAAAACACTGTTTTGAAGTGGATCATCAACTGCAGTGAGCTCCATTCTGAATGGAAATTACTTTCCAGGTGTTTAAATTCATTATCTGACTGCAGCAGAAACAAAGATAGAGGTAGTTGGATTGTACATAATGTAAAACCCAATAAACTGTGGAGTAATTAGACAATTTCATTCCTATGATTGGGAGTCATAAGGCTTTAAGTGTAATCAAGACAGAACCAGAGCAAGAAATTAATAAGCACATAAGAAGCGAATAAAGGAATGCTGAATGATGTTTAAGATAAAAGACAATAAAGATTTTAAAGGTGCCAGAAGGATACTGTTTCTCCAAGATGTCTTAGCCAAGTCTTTTGTGCCAAAAAATAGTACATGGATGACTACTTCTAGAACAGGGAAGGTCATTCTGATCTGCAGAACAAAACCAAATCCAAGTATTTGGCCTTAACTATTCCATGTACTTAACAGCAAATTAACTTATGTTTATTGCTGCTTTTCCTAGTTGAGTAATTTGGGTGATTAAGCTTTTTTAAAGGACTTTACAATATTTGGATGAAAAGTGTTGTGTTTCTTGGTGGGTTTTTTTGGGTTGATTTTTTTTTATTTGTTTGTTTGTTCTTTTAGGAAATATACAGCCATTTTAGAGTTTAGGAAGCATCCAGATGATGCTTCCTTCTGTTTGGTCAGCCACAGCAGCAAGTGCATTAAATTATGGGTTAAAAAAGTTACTATGGGTTAAAAAATTAGGGGTATAAAATGGTCCTAGCTCAGCTATCCCCAGTTTCTATCAAAATCTATGTGATTTCATAAATACTTTGTATTAAGTAGGATCAGATCCAAAGGGTTGAAATAATGAAAATAATGAGGATTACCTGCAGCCTGGAAGTGCTTATGAGCAGTAAGTAACAGTAATGACAATATCCCCTTAGGCAGGTGAAAATGGAATTGTAACTGGTGTGATGAGAGTTCTGTATTGCTAATAAATTCATGTCAAGGTGCGCTCGTCTCTGACTATGTAATGCAATTTATATGTATATTTTTATTTATTAGTCACTTCAGATACAATTTGTCTTTTTCAAAAGCAAAGGAAAATGTAAAAGTTCGTAAAAAGTGATCAGAGAAGGGAGAATCTTGAAGAAAGAAGATAGAAAGCTATCTCTTGATAAGAGTATTCAGCAAGGGATTTTTTTTTTTTAAATACTATATACATGACATTCAGTTGGTGACTCAGTTGGTAATTCAGTTGGTGCAAGTTGAGTGGTTATAGTGCTATGGCAGTGTTGGGTTTTGATCAGATGGCATTGGAATCCTACATCATTGATTGGTGCTCTGCATTCATGATTTACTAATATTAGAGTTATTGGGATATTTTGCTGACAGAGATGGTATGAAGTGGTGCTTCCATTCCTCCTTCTCCCTCTTTTCTCCTTTTCCCTCACTCTCATTTGGAATCCCCTTGGTAAACTGAATCTGCAGAAGGGGGATTCAATGTGTCAATTCAATGTGTCTGATGAGTGCAGAGAGCTCTGCAGTAACACTAGGGCATCTTTACATTCTGTAATAGAAAAGTGTCAGGATCTGGATCAGAAAAATCCTTTCTCTTGACTCACACTGATGTTCCCTTTCAAAATATGACCTGTGCAACTGCAGCCTTCTTCTATTTCTTAAGTTCTCCAAGGCAAGAGGAAATATGTAAAACCAGAGGGTAGGTACATATGATTTTTGTTCTGCTGCACATTTAGGCCCACATAGATGAGTTTACAGTGTTATCTGTGCAGCTGTATTCCTGGACTGGTTTCAATAAGCATAGCTCTAGGTAATCAATGCAACAATCAGTATTTTTATCAACTGAGTTTGGTTTGTAAACCAAGTGGTATTGAGCTCAGGAATATACAACAGCTATGAATCCATTTTGAATTATACAAATATATGCATTAGTGCAAATACATGCACTAAAAGTAGTCATCCTTACAGTATTTAATATTGCAAATATATTTCACAATTTATTTATTCGTTTATTGATGTTAATTAAGAAGAAACAATGCTTTCAGAGTCTGTCCAGGGTACAGTGTTTCAGTGTCTTTTGTTAAGTCCTGCTGCACCCCTTCTTTGAAGCATGGACCAAAATGCCAAAAAAATCATAAAGCATAACAATTTCCCATCAGAATGGGCCAGGTGGGATTACAAGCAGAGCACCTGCAGCAAATGCATTGCATCTGGTATGTCAGGGAAAGCACTTTTTGTCTTTTCCAAGGGAACGCCATACTTAAAATTCAGCAACAACCTCTCCTGAAATCTGTACTGACAGAACTGTTGCACTGTTTAACAGCTCAGCTGAGCTTGTAGAACTTCAGGTCCATCTAAGCAGGTGCTGCGGGAATCCCCAAACCTGGGCACTGCAGAACAGACCAGATAATAACTCACCCAAATGCAACCCCTCTAGCACAGCCCCCTGAGCAGGGGCACAGGAATTCTGCTTGTGTCTGAACGCTGACTGTGCCTTGTGGTGTTACTTCGTCTGAGTACGAGGGGCTTGTTCTGCTTTGGGCTACCCTGTTAAAGTCTGGCCTTTCCTCACACTGCAAAGCTCTAAAAACACGGCTTAGTTGACAGCTGTTATTTTAATGTCTTCACTGTGACTCTTATCTGCTACCATGACATCCTCATCATGTATACATTGTCTACAAATTTCTAAGTTTTTAGAAAAGCCTTTGTTATATCAGAGCGTGTGCAGATATTAAAGGGGTCTCTAGCCACACCCAGGAGCCTGCTGGGAGCAGTGAGTATTCCATATTTTCTGCTTTCATAGGGGGAAAAATAACTCATCCATACCACTAGCAGTAAGCATTGTTGCTGTATCATACAGTTGGTGAGATAAGATAACTATTAAGCATCAGCAGACGGCATGCAAAATTAGTTGTAGCTCACAGAAGGAAAGAGTATTCAGGAGACTATCTAGAGTATTAATTTGCAGCCAATCCTATCACAATGGTGGAGAGACAGAAAATGCTAATGAAGTATGAATATGTCAAAAATATGTAAAAAGAAAAAATGACCAATTGAACACAGTAAATACCCAAAAAACCAAACATTCTGGACTGACATTCAGTTGTCACATCGCTGTAAAGCAGTTCTGTTTCTGAGTGAGTGTGTGGACATATGAAAGTCAATAGATGAAATCTGGAAGTGAGTTCCTTTGAAATCATCCATTCCCTCAAAATTTCCAGAACTTTCTGATTATAAGATTCAATTTTTTTACATAAGTTTAATTAAAAATCAGTCCTGAAATCTTTTTATGAGGTTGCACTGCATGTATAGAGGATGTTTTCTTGTGGATATACTTCCCACACATTGCAAGATGAACAATAAATGGGCCTCTCAACAGGTGCTGAATTTTGGCATGTTAACACCAATCATACAAGATGTACTATAACATTAGAAGCACCTGCTAAGCCAGGAATTTGTGTAAAAACAGGCAGTATTCAGTCCAAGCAGAAACCTCTGCTACTTAAAACTATATTTTTTGTTGTTTGTTTTTTTTTTTTGTTTTTGTTTTCTTGTTTGTTTGTTTTTTAATAGAATAACAAGTTTTTTGGCTTTGTACTTTCAACAGGGAGGATATTTTGATTTACATTACAAAGGTTAAAATTGTGTAAAGCAGCTGCTTTTTGAACCATCTGAACTGCTTTGTTGTTAAAGAATTTTACGTGAAAGTAAGACAAATAATCCATTGACTGGGAAACCTGTTTGTTCTTTCTATTCCAATGGGAATCTGGTGCCACATGGGAATTCTTCATTTCAATTAATTATCATATTTGAGAACCTTTTGTAGCTCAGCACAGAGATGCTTTCCTGGATTTTTAGCAAGAAGAAATTGTTACATACCAGGAACACACAAATATTTTCTTTGATCTTGGAATTTTCTCAAGGATGGGATTTTCTATAACTGTACAAGTGGACTATTACAATTAATTAGATGGCCATTACCTTATGCCTTTAAATGTGGTCTTTGGATAGTGTAACATTTATATAAACTTTATTCTGCATGATGCACTGACTTACTACTCTGCATAATGAACAGAGAAAACATTTTGAGATATTTGATGAGATTTTTGGCCTCACCTCTTTGATCTTTTTTTTTGCACCATTTCAGTCCACTTTTAAATAGTATATTGTAGAATGCAACACTTTAAGCTAAGCCATTTGACAAACTAGTTAAATGTCTTTAATGGGTTAGCTTTTAAGTGTATTTGAGAAATTTAGCTTGAGTTATGTTGACGTGTAATATTGAATATGTAACAGAGGTGAGTAAAAATCCATATGGTATAATTAAATGTATAAAGCATGGAAGCTTGTGGAAGGGAGAAGCACAAGAGAAGAACAGTTTTGAAATATCCTCTGATTTGTGATTTTGGTTACAACCAACAAATTGTCTAAAACATTTTGTATAAAGGCCAACAAAAATGGAGACAGGTGATTTTTGTTCTGTTTAGCATGGGTAGTCTGGGAACTGTTGCAAATTCTCTTACTCGTTCTTTGGTAAATTAAACTTATTGTGTCTTGCCACTTGACAGTGTTCTCTGGTTGTCAAATACTCCTCCTCCTACTTCTTCAGCAGATGGAATAAGAATATGGAAGAAACTGCTAGAGTATGATATGTCCTGTGGAAAGTGAGACAATGATATTTGAGACTCACATGCTTATGCAGGTATGCAGGGTGTGTCCCTAAGATACAGCAAAAAGCAGTTCCCCAGTATTTTCCTGTGGATTGGGGATGCATAACACAACTCATTCTTGAAAATATGTCTAACAACACTACATGCCTCATGCATCAGGATGGGGAAAGAGAAGAGCCCAGTGCTATAGTGTGTTTGAAAATAAATGATTTATAAGAAAGACTGAGGACAAATTATTTTCTCAATTTTTTTTTAACATAAATCATTCTGCTGAATTTAGCTTAGTGATACTGGCACAATTTCATTTTCTCTTTCAGCTGCTGTGTAGCCCTTTCTGAATTTTATTCAGATGAACCATTTTCAAGTATTGTTTTGAGAGAGATCATAATCTAACAGAAGGAGAAATAAAGGCAGCTGGCTAGATTCTTCTTCAAATAACCATGGCCAAGAAAGTCATTAAAGCAAATTAAAAACCAAACATGGTTTTCTCACTTCTTTACTAAATGCCACAGTTATTCTTCTCTGAAAATGGACAAACACAATCTCAGTCAAGCTGTCATTATGAAGAGGAATGGACAAGTTATAATTTGAATGCTAATCAAACTCTTATTTATCAGTCTCAGCTGTGCTGGTTTGGTAGGCATATGCCAACAAATTTAACAAACATTTTGTCTTCCAAAGAGCAAAGTCTATGTTTGCTTTTCTTCTACATAAGTGAATTTTAATACACACTATTAATGAAAGACAAAATAAAATACAGTAAAGGGAAAAGATTGGTCTTGCTGAGGTCACATTTTGTGAACGATATTGACAGAATGGCTGTGTAACATCTGAAGGGAAAAGATTTGATGGTAAAACTAGTCTGTGATGGAGAGGGTTGCAGTTTTTTGACATTTGCCTGAGGTACCTGATGACAGGAAAAGAATGATCACAACGATGAGTAAGACAAAAGTTTAGTAAATTCCTTCAAGATGCATAAAAATGCTTTGAAATCAGAGTGTTTTATTGATTTACTTTCTGTAGTGTCACTACAAATACTATCTGAAGATCTGAAACCACTGGACAGTTATTTGTTATTATGTCTAGTACTCTCTCTTGAGATTCCCATGTCTGTCTTGTTTTCCAGTGAAGTTCCTGTAGAACACTGTCTTTAGCTTTTGCTGTACTTTAAATCAATTTGTTACCTCATGGAAGATTGTTTTGACTTTCTTCAGGATAAACGTAGTTGTGATACATCATTTGGAAGGGCACATGTCTTGCAATGTGTAAGTTTGATAACAAATAATGGGGAAAAACACTAGGGAAGGGGGCAAGTGGGGTGGCGAGGGCAGAGGTGGGACTGTCTTTAGCTCTGTGATGTGGTAATGCTGCCTGTTCCCTGGTCCTGCTGCTCTGGCAAGAGTGGGTTGCTTAGGTCTGTACAGATTCAAAGCCTTAATGATGGCTTAGCAAAGCAGAGCACACTGGCAGCTGATGTGATTTGGCAGCTGATTTGTGATATGTCACATGAATCAGAACTGTTTCCCCATCTCTTCTAGTGCTGTGCCGCAGCCAGAGTGGGATGATCCAAATCCTGGGCTATAGCTTTCTGCTCTGTACAGTTCTGTGGTGCTGTTCAGCACTCCCAGCCCTTGGGCACACAAGGTTCTGTGTGTATTGCATAATAAACACAGATTAACAACACCTTGTGTTTGGATTACTTTGTGTCCTTCGAACATAACCCTCGCTGTGAGTCAGATCCCAGATAACCACAGGCCACTCGTACCCACGAACAGCTGAAGCACTCTTGCCTGCATCTTTTAGGTGTTTACATTTTGGCTCAGAGAGGAAACATCCGGGAGGTTGTAGAGCAGACTAACAGACTATTACAGACATACTGATGAGGTGCTGATGTACAGCAAAACCATGTCTGCAAGATCTTCCCTGTGAGGGTGGTGAGGCACTGGCACAGATTGATCAGAGAATCTGTTCCTGTCCCATTCCTGGAAGTGTTCAAGTCCGGGTTGGATGGGGCTTGGAGCAAACTGATCTGGTGAAAGGTGTTCCTGCCCATGGCAGGGGAGTTGAAATGAGATGATCTTGAGGCCCCTCACAACCATTCTATGATTCTGTGATGGCTTTTAGCAAATTTATTAAACAAATCTTCTAGTGACTATTTTGCTATCTCGGATCTTGATGAGGATAGATTGCCTTTTATCTTTGTCTTTCAAGAAATAACCTTGCCCTAAGACTTCTCCCAATTGAAAGCATGGATTTTAAGTGGTGATTTCAGGATATGGCATGTGTACAGGAGGCATTACTAGACCAGTTTTTGCTATTCTGGTCTATCTTCAGAGATTTTATGGGTCACCAATACTGGATATTTAGGAGAAGAGAAAGCATTGATTTTGTGCAACAGTTGATGTTTGCCTCGCTTTTGAAGCTTTAGCCTAACACAAGTACAATGAGTGAAGGAATGTAATGCCTTTGGTTCTTGTAGGAATTAATGTTTTAAAGTTCAGTTTCTTATGCAATATCCCCCTTGACATGCACATAGAGATCAGAATGATTTACAATCACTGTTGGACTTTAGAATGATTCCCAGAAGTCTAAGCCCAGTAGTACTTCAATAAGCCACTGTAATAAGATATTTTATTATTATGGCTTTGAATGTCCTGCAGTGTACGGTAATTCAGATATAAAATAATTAAAGGCAATTAAAGACCATTATAGTAAGGATTACTTTGTGCTAATGACAGACTGTTTGACTCAAGGAAAAATACTTCTAAAGTCATTTAGGGAACATGATATCTAGTCAAGGTGAGAAAAGGAAAACATATCTGAGATTTGAGTGGGAAGAAGCCTGAAAAGATGAGGACTTTTTCTTTTATCATGCTCTCCTTTTCTCTAAGTATATCCCCAAATTATAATATATCATATAATTAATTAAACATTATTCATTAAAGATGTTAATTGAACCACAGCAATAATGTATGACTTCATGAAAGTGAACATATAAGATGAAAATATACGTTTTGTGTTTTACTGGTGATTTTTGGTAGCAGTGCTTTATTAAATGCAATAAAATCAGTAATGCTAATTTTACAACTGTGCCAGCAAAACTATTTTAGTAAAATATATATTTCATTTACTTTGAAATACAATTCAGCAACACTCAAGAGTTTGTCGGGAGAGAAGATGTTAATCTTAGAGTGCTTGAAAGGTTAAATGCATATCCCACCTATTCCAAGTCATGAACACTTGAAATTACCATAGCCACTCCTAATTTGTACTATATTTGAAACAAATACATTATACTGGTGATGTGACATCTTCACTTGTGTGGAAGAAACAAATCACTCTGAAATTCTGAAATTCCAAAGTACCCTCTGACATGTGCTACCATTTTCTCCAAATGAAGAGTAGGACACAAGAGCTGGCTAAACATGTGAGGCATGTTATAAATTGAGTGAACTCTTCATTTAGTTTATGGACAGCTGAATAAGACTTCCTACCAAGCTACAGAAAAACTACATGTCTAATAGTAGTGGAACATATCTACTAGAATTGCATAACTGTTGTTTCTTCCCCAAGAGCCAAAAAAAGTACAGATTATGTCCAGTATCTGAAAGCTTGCTTTCAGTCCACTTCAGATTCTTATCATTCTTACTTCTGGTCACTGCTATTAACTCATTCTTGACTCCTTGGTTGTAGAGAAGCCTGTATAGAAAAAGAACACAAACAAATGAAAAATGGAAAAGCGTTTCCTCATGTACAACTGTGTATGTAAGATATTCCTCATCAGGAAATTGTCCTTCTGAGATCCACCACTCTGTCTCTCACAGCAGATTACACTGCAAGAAGCCACTCATAAAGTTCTCCAAATAAGTGATTTTATCTTTTATAGGTAAACATGAAAATAAGCGGTTTTGCAAATATCCAGCAGGAGAGTTGTACAAATGTTAGTACATCCAACTGCTTTAATATATCACCATTGAAAAGAATTCACTTTTACCAAGCTGAACGCAAATAATATTGCCAGAACCTCACCCTACAGTGGTGCTGGAGGAAAATATGATTTTATGACATATAAATTGGAAACTAAGTAAAAAAAATGTTAGTCCATGAAGAACGCAAATGTTAATAAAGTTTTTATGCAAGACATAAAGACAAGCATCATTTAAATATTACTCTTTATTTGAAAATAAGAGGGTTTGAGTGTGATTTCTTTCTAGCAGCCTTAAAATACAGTGATTGCTTCTCCTTTGAGAAATTTTTATAATAAAAATGATAAAAGTTAATCCCTGCAAATGGGCTGTAGTTGCACATTTTAGCAATACTTGTGAAGAGGACCCAAGTATGGAATTTTCTCTGGAATCTTTTTACAATCTCCAAAGTAAGAACTCTAATTTCCAGCACTGTGTGTGATATAAATGGCTGACTCCCATGCAATAAAATCCTTTCTGTATCCATATGTTCTAAGCTACAAGGCCATGACAGAGAGTGGTAAATTCATAAACTTCCAGAAACTATTGTTTAGAGCATAGTGTTGTGAGTCATCTCATGCAAGAAATGTTACTAAAGTTGAAAACATAAGCAAGAAAATTGTGTGCATAAAAAATTTAAAGCAGTTGAGAATATTTCCAAAACTTCTTAATGATGATTCATTTATCTAATTTTGGGGACTACTGCTGAAGTTGTATCTGCTGCAAAGTCCTGTCCATCCTAATATCTGTTCAGGATTTAACATGATCTCCTAGAAGGGAAGAACATAGCTACTGTTTAAGGATCTAAACATAATAAAACTTACACTGAGGTGAAAAGAATCAGTTTTTCTAGTTTTATAGATGAAGTGAAGCATTATCTTATTGAGCTAAAAGGCAATACATGTAAGCCATTTGAATTGCCACTGTGTCAACCACAAAAGCTCTGTCCTTAGATCATGATACCAGTATCCAATTCCTACAGTAATTCTTCAGGCAATCACTGTTCTCAGAAAAACCTTCCCTTATTTTGTTAAGAGTCATAAGTCTGGAAGCTGATTTTTTTCCCTTTAGCTGAAGAAGTGCTTCATTCATTGTTATTCCTGGCAAGAGAATGAGTGCTTATCACTATAATCTCAGCTAAGAGGAAGCTGAAGAAGGTGTAGGAATCTCTTTAGAGATCTGGTAAATTTTATAGCTTCAAGTGGATTTTGATTTCCTTAACTTTGCTTATATGCAAAAGAAATTGTTTTTATTTACTTTTTATTGGTTACTAATAAAGGGAAAAATCTCTTAAAATAGCAGATTTTTTAAAATTATTAACCAGGCATCATTCTGTTGCATTTATTTAGTTAATTTGATACTTAGTTGTATTAACATCTTTTCTGTATTAGGTTGCTTTACAGTGTTAGAAGCAAGGCTAAATAAGCTTTGAAAAACCTATTCTTAAATTGATAACTGCAGGGTCTCTAGTGAAACTCTCCAGGTTCTTCTGGCTTACACTTGATTTGCTTTAATAAGGGTTATGGGGAATGAAAAACTATTGAAACTCCATTTTAAAATGCCTGGCAACAGACAGGTGGAAAAGACTTAGAATTACTATTTTTCATTACTGAGGGCCCCTTAGGACTGCACTGGAAAGAATCCTGTCTGCCCCAGATAAGAGTCTCCCAGCAGTTTAATGTGCCAATCAGTTGCGCTCAGCAGCCTGGAATCATCATACTGCAGCTATTCAATAGTTCCAGACCATATGCTCAGAAGGATGGGAAATGTGATATGTGTCACACTTCCAAAGAATGATGATGAAGAGCATTAATATTCTGATGAAGAAGGAAAAGAAAAAGAGAGAGAGAGAAATCTTGAGGAAGCAAACCCACACCTTTGTTACCGAGCCTGACAGATATGTACTAACTCTTCCATTTCATATATATAATTATAAGTTTGAGTTACCATGAGGCTGACATAACATTGAATTACTTGGTCTCTTCCTTTCTCTTCCTCTGCCAATATGTTCTCTCTTTTGATTTTTAAGGCAGAAAAGAGTTAAATCAGGATCCAAATATCTACAAAAGAAGCAATGAGCATTTTATCCAGCTGGCAGCCTGGAAAGTATTTGTGTGCATTTGGGGTCTAATTACTGTACAACAACTGAGTGATGGACCAAGTACAGCTCCATTCATATTAAATTACACACTCGTAACTTGAACAAGGAATGATAACAAAGGCTCTGAGCAAATGCGAGAAACTCAAGAAAATGCATTTTCATATACATTTTATCCTTTCTAAAACAATCACAGTGATATCATCTTGTGACGTACAGTATGATGGGGCATGGCCAAATGAAAAGCAGGTCATAAGGAGCTCATCTTCTAGCCAGCCATTTTTGGGTGCCTTACCCAATGATCTTTAATGCAGAAAACTGTAGAGCAAATTAGGAGCTGGTATATGCAGCTGAAATTCCAGTGATATCTGTATGTACCGTGGACAATCTTCACATCTCGCCAATTGTTTTTAAATTCTACTAGGCTGTGTATTGGAGGAACAGAAACATAATAGGGGAAGAATTCAAGATTTATTGTTTAAAACAACTGAACAAAACCTCAAGAAATGGCTGTGCAAATGAGATCCTTTAATCAATGAAAAAGAACGTGCCCTTTGAGGAGACAGAGAATTCTAAGTAACCCAAAGAATAATTTTTAGTTGAAGCTATTCATACCAATGTCTTAAAGGATATGTACGTATTTAATGATCTTCTCTGATATCGTCACAGCAATAATTTTCAATAATATAGACATAGGGGCACTAAATTTGCCAGGATTGTGAGCCATAATGGCTTGTACAGTGTGCTTTTCTAGAGTGCACTGAAATCAAATTCACAGATTCAGACATCTTATAAGAACTGAGTTGTCTGCAGGCTGAATAAAGATTTTAGTTTGGGAGGATGCTCTCATTTTCCTTTGTCATTGTAACAAAAGTCACTGATTAACAATGCATTCAATTGTTATGAGATGAACTACGGGATTTTTCACATTTATTCTTTTTAATGTCATCCCTTTGGCTTTCTGATTACTCATGAATTTTCCTTAGTACTTTTCTGTATTCCCAGATAAAATTTAATGTTATGTATTTTGTGTCAGTCCATATGAGGTTAAGTTTCAGCCTAGTGGAACTCAGTGAATATTGGTTTTGCTTGTACAGAGAGGAGTACAGACATTATTTTTTAAATATAACAGGTCAAAATGAGGCAGATTCTTTCAAAGTAGTGCCTCCTTCTGATTCCTGATCATTAGGATTTGGTTATGATTCATAAAGAAGATACCCAATTGCTGATTTTAGATCAAAAACTTGTACCAAAAGCCTTGTACCAAAACCTAAAAAAATAAACTTCATGTGTTTTGGCTTTGTTTTTCTTCTTCTGAACTGTATTTTTACTGTTTAAGAGGAACAGTCAAGTCTGTCCATTCTGTTCCTTAAGATTTACAATACAGTTGTCAGACCTGTAAAAGTTCACTAAAGTTAAAAGATCACTGAAGTTTATTAATCAACTAGATATAGTGGGATTATTTTTGTGGATTGTTACAAGTGTAATTGTTTTGTATTACCCTGGCAGGTAAAAGGCACTGTAACCTTCTTCAGGGAACACTACATGTCCAGGAGAGTATGTTGCTGCTATCAGTGTCACTGAGGAAACATTTTGTCTCTCCCACTTCATGTTTTCGTCTTGGCCTTTATTATTATTATGAGAATATATTTTCAATTTATATGGGGTGAATATGTCTGTAATTAGACAGGTACAGAAATCAAGTAATAGTCTTCTACTTGAGACAGTTTAGGGAAAAAAAACCATGACAAAGTAGTTTTAGTGTCTTTAGCTTGTTCAGCAGTGTTTTACCCCCAAGTATATATTTGTTTTTCTTACCACAGCTAGTATGAATTTCTGACTTAGAGTGAATTTTTAGGGTGCAGTTCTTAGAATCTGTTCAGCATGTTGGTGAACCTTCCCCACAGTGTCATTTGGAGGGTGCAGTGTGTGCTGCTTTGTGCTCACTTCCACAGAATGAGTTGGGTTTGGGTTTGGGTTTGGGTTTGACAGAGCCGTGACATTAGATCAAAATGCTTGGTCTCCAATCTTTGTGACTTAACACATAGACCATGCAACTAGTAATAAATGTTCTTGCCTTCCTTGACACTTTTTCTTTGCAACCAAACCATTATACTTGCTGTAGTTAGTTTTTTAAGACAAGTACGAAGCTGGCTAATAATAAGTGAAAAATGGGCAGGTAGTTTATGTGCTGGCAGTTTATTTCTGGAACAATGATTAAAGGCATTGAGTTCCATATCTGATCAATATAAAAAGAAGTCTGGCTGTTGCTGGACCTGGCAAACATTTTCATCAGATTTGGCTTCAATCTTTAGTGAGACATGTTTACAGAAATAATTTCTAAATGCTTCTCTTATCAAAAGGAAATTTTTATTATTTTTGATAAAAAATGCCTATCTCCTAAGCTGCATTATTTAAAACTGAAATAGAAAGCTGTTTTCTTTCAATTCCTTTGAAAATTCCCTAAGAACCTTCCCTTGAATAAAATATATTCTCTTTGATTCAAACAGGCCTGCTTTCCACACTTAATTAAGTATCATTGTAACACTACAGGTTTTAATTCTATTTCTATTATCACCTTAACTCTAATCTTACCAGAGCTTCCTCTGTGACTGATTCCTTTATTCAGAATGTGGCTTTCCCTTAAACAAAAAATCTGAACCAGAATTTTTTAATTTATGGCACACTTCTTATAAAGCCAGCTGCATCCCACAGCCCCAGGTAACAGTCACTGAGCAGGGGTGCAGGTACCAGACACACACAGAGCCACGTGTGGGATTCCCTGTGGGCTTGCATCCATGCCTTCCTGTTCATCTGAGCCAGAGCTATTACTAAATTCTGGGGCCAAAAGCAGCAGAAGGACCTGCAGCCCCTCTGAGAGAAGCTCTGCACTGCACAGCTGCACAGAAACCGCAGACATGGGGCTGCACGTGGAAGGCAGGGAAACAGCAGTTCAAGGGACCTGTTCTGTTCCAATCAAAATTTCCAGATGTCAATGTTTGTTCCCTTTTGGTTTGAAATCAATTTGTTTGTTTGTGTCTCAAAATTACAACATTCTGCCTTCCTTGCCTCTCAGCTCCCATTTCTCCTTGCTGCCCATATCTCACTGCATTAGTCCATCTTCCTGAGTGCTTTCTCTCACTTTTGACTTTGCAGGGAATGTGGCCTGGCAAAAGACCAGTCATGCCTTTCTGCCAGTTCCTCCTTCAGCTTTATTTCACCAGAGTCAGAAGTAAGTGTGATTATAGTAAGTGCAGTTATTGATATATTTTCTTCATTTTGAGATTGGACCATCTAATTTGGCAGCTTTTGAAGTGCATTGCCTAGCTCAGATGGCAAACGCTTTGTGGAAGGGATGAGGTTTCTGTTTGAAGTGCCAATGAAATAACAAATAAATGAATAAAATTCAAACTGTTCTCATTTCAAGGTGGCTCGTTACTTAGCTATAGAACTGAAAGACTGAAATGGGAGATATTAGAACTTTTTTTCTTGTTTTGATGTGACTCAATCAGCCTAGGTTAAGGTTACTTTGTGAGTGTGAAGTGAGCTATTAGAACAATTGGTGGACTATGTTGCCATTTCTTGTCTTCATAAAAAGAAGTGGGGTCATTCTTCTATTTATGACGTTTTACTTTTTCTTCCTATATGCAGACAGCAGGGACTGTGACAAACACTGTGACCAGAACACTAACAGTGTTATGGATTCCCTAGTAATTCCAATTTGGGAATGAGAGCTATCAAAGCAGCAGTTTAGTCCCTGTATTCAAATGGCATAGAATTTCCCATTTGCCCACTGAGGGATGCAACTGTGATGTTCTAGGAAAAACACCCCTTTGTTTTTTAGTAATTTTGTGCTTACTCTTTCTTCTTTGATTATAGAACAACATTGATTTAGATTAGATTTAGGAGGGAAACAAGGCTTCAGAGAAAGCTCTCTATGATAGGCATCAACAGAGTGCTAAATATATGAATGCTTTCCATAAGATGCAATGAAAAGCTGCACTACTCTTCACCTCCCACTTCTTCTGGCTGCTTACATGCTTTCTTCCTTCAGAAGATAAGCAAGATGGTTCTTAGTTTGAACTGCTCATTCACTTAAATAGTTTGATCAGTGGTGGATCAAACAGTACTAGGGACCCATAAGATCTGCATCCCTTTGCCAGCCTTTCAGCCATTTCTTCAGCTACTTGACAAAACATGAGATAGGCAGCTGTTTGCAATATCTGGCATGGTGGATAATGGAATAGGTCTCTTTAGACCCTGCAAAACAGGTGTCTCAAATGTTCATGCTATTTTGTGGGATAGCCTGTGCACGTGTGCAGAAGGGGAAGTGAAGGCATTATCAAAGGTAAATTTGTTTTATCATGTTTGGTATTGCTTCAAAACCATTTTTCCATCACAAGTAAATTGCATATGGATGAGGGGTTCTATTATGATGTTTATGGTTTATATTACGGTGTATACATTCTTCCTTCACTCTGCTCAACGCTGCACCTGATAGGAGTGTATTAAGCAAAGTGACTTTGTTTTGTCTTTCTTTCTCAGAGAGATACAATGACTACGGTAGTTTATTTGTTTCTAGATAACATTGTGTCTATATGTTTGATATGAAAGTCAGAATGAATGGATGTGCTCTGTTCTTGGAACAAAAGATAAAGAGATTTGTCTCCCCAGGCTGAGATTGAGTTCCTCAGTTCTGGAGCACCCTGAGAGTACTTTGCCTCCTGCACAGAGAAGACAAGTTTAACCCTAAAGAAAATCCCACAGTGGAAGAGGAGCAAACTTGTCACTAGGCTTCATCCTGACCTTATGGCCATTAAATGCCCTGAGTCCAAGGCACAGGTACCGATAGTAAGTACTATGTGGAACTTCAGGGTTAGCTGAATATCCATCAGAAGAGACTTAAGATATAAAAGTTTTGCGTGTTTCTCTGAGTCAGTGTTAGCGAGGAAGGACAGTGAGACGTTTTGGACAGCTGGAGTGCAAAAGCTGTGGCAAGATAAGTTTTATTTTGACCAGATCACTAATCGGTGATATGGAGTTGTTTAGTCAATCTTTTCTAATTTGGTCTGTGCTTAAATGTGTCCTTTGACATCACTCGTGCTGTCTGCTGACATCAGAAATGGAGTACTTGGTTACAGGCACATTCTTCACTGTAACACCACCTGGGTATGTAAACATGCATTCCTTTCAGTAAAGATAATTTGAGGTGCTTGTTTTGTTTTGGTTGGTTACATTTGGGTTTGTTTGTTTGTTTGTAATGCTTTTAGTGTGGGCTTGTTTGTTGTTTTTTTCTTTTTTCACAAATTCTGACCTATAGAATTTTATTATTTTTTTGAAAGAGGAGCAATGGTGAAACAGGTATGGTTGCCTTGTATAACAGAAAAAGATGCCTATTGTACAGCAGCTCTGTCAGATTAATTCAGTGCAAGCTCCAGCTGAAAGGAAGAACTTTAAATAAATGTCTCAGGTGCTGTTGATTTTGTTGAGAGGAAACAAATGAGGGTCTGCAATATTTCCTTACAATTCAAAAAATTATAAGTCTAAACATTATTATCTGCCTTGAAATTATTAAGTATCCTGTTATGCATTTACCCTGTAGTGTATTTGTAAAAGCACTTTATATAAATCATGTAAATACAATGTCATGATAAAATATGATTTCAAAGATAAACTGGCCTTAAATGTTAATAGTTTAGGTAAGCCTAGTCAGTCAAACACTGTCTTTAAGGCAATGTTGGTCTTTTTATGAAGCTCAAGGCAGAGCTCTAGGAGGAGAAATGCATTTAAGAACATAATAACATGTATAAAACCATCAAACATATAGCTTACATTATAAAACAGCATAAAACCCAAAAGGTATTTTTAAATCCTCTTGCTCAGGGATTTCTGAATGTAATTCCATATATTCTCATCAGGATAAAAATGTACTCTGTAGATTACTCTAATTAAGACATATTAGATACATTTTAAATCTATTTTGCAAAGACATTTAATTTTAATAAATATCAACATTCAGTTTCCAGATATGTTTTTTGTCTAGAATCTAATAAATCCAGCTTGATAAGCTTGGTTCAGCAGCCTGGTAATTTTCTTTTTTTATGTCCTTTATTTTCCTGTAAGTTCTGTTTTTGAAATATTCAGATAGCAGACTAGAGGAGATAAGGGCCAAATATTGAACAGCTGTAGGGAAATTAGAAAAAATTCAGTAAAAATGGCGAAGATATCATAATTTAGATGCTCCACTGCAGCAGAAAATGTTCTTTACTTCAGTTTATTCTGATGCTTTTGTTATGAACACTTATTCCTTAGTTGGGGAAGGCTCAGTACACAATATTACTTTTATTTTTTTAGGCTGCTTGAACAGGAGCAGCACAATTAGTGATGATTGCTGAACCCCAGCACCTGTGTGTGACCTCAGGCACCAGAAGTTAATTGCTCAGGGCTGTGCACAAGTGAGGCAGAGCTGCTGGGTGAAGCAGTTGCTCCGAGTGAGCCAACAACCAACATCCACCCTACCAGTGGTCCGGGAATTGGGATTCCTGTGGCTGTGCCGGCCAAGTGACCCTTGGTGGCTGGGGCAGGTCCAGCTCTCGTGCCCTGAGTCTGCTCCTTGGGATAACAGCAGCTTGGTGAGTGGGGGCAATGGGGGGAGGGGGGGCCAAAACTAAACCACTGCTGTTGAGGTGCTCTCAGAACAGTTTGTGCTCTTTGGTCCCACACCAGGCAGAAGGTTTCTGTTCTGAAAGTGAAGTTAAAGCCTTTCTATCTTCAGTGATTGATGTTTCATGTGGACAGAGAAAACTGCTTTTTGCAGATTTGAGGCGCTGGAATTTAGGTTTTGTGAAAAAATTAGTTTTCTGGCTTGTTTTATTGAATTTCTAATTCCATTTAAACTAGGAGTGAGAGATATTTTTTGGGCGCTTTCTTGTGATGGCTTTGCTTCTAAGGTTAACAAATGCATTAGAAATGTAGATCAATTAGAAAGAACTATCTTGAGGGAGTGGATTTGATTCTAGAGGTGAGCAATTAAAAAGGAGGAAATTACAGCATGTCTTTCTTGCCTGTGTTTAAAGTTGTTCTGTAACAGAAATACATCCCTACCTGGTCTATGTGTGTTTTCCTTCTCATCTTATTTTTCTAAGGCAATGTAATCTGATTGGTTCAGCATATTTAAGCTTTCAGTTAATACCTTTTAAGCTTTGAGATTCAAGTTACCCCTAATCTAGAAGCCAAAACCTTACAATGACCTGCTGGAGTGTAGCAATAGTATAACTTACTATAACATATTTCTATAGAGAAACAAAAACTTTCACCTGCCATCTGCTGGAAAAAATCTGAAAAGCTATAACATGTGAACCTCCTAACTAGGGACTACACCTGTTTTCTGCCTGCTAGTAATATAGTAATTTTCAGTGCTAGTTCTGTATAAAAAGATTTTAGTTACATTGCTGAATTCCTTACTGTGTATGACACAGGAAGAATAATTTTTTTTGGTCTTTTTTTTTTTTTGGTCTTTTTTTGCTCAGTATCAGTAGGGTAAAAGATTTTGTCATCTTTTCAACATTTAAGTTGTTGACTGCAAAATAATTTAAGACAGGAAAAGTTTGGTTATAACAATATAACCTTAGCATCAGTATACTAAAGAGAAATAATTCTGGTTTTGGTGGATTTATTTTGATGCTATTTATGTGTGTGGAGAGAAATAAAATGTTTCTATTCATTTTCTGTTGCTAACTTAAAACTGGCAAATTTTTACTGCTGCTTCTGTGTAGTAAAGTTCTAAGTGTGCATTTCAGTAAGAAACAAGTAGCTACCAGCTTTTATTTGTGACAGTCCCACAGCAGGCACAACAGATCTGTGTGCATTTGAGCTGGGATCTCTTTGGGTACTCTTGCTAATAAATGTTCCAGTTAAAGAAGCAATTCTACTTTTGTGTTGGACAAGTGTAAACAAGCAATAAAGTGGTGAGATTAACTTTCATGTTTTTGCTTGGATTTGTGGCTCTGACAACTTTGAAAATAAAAGTCCTTTTACTACAAACTGAGTAAATACGGTCTGAATGTCTTGGAGATAACAAATGTGAATCAACTGTAATTTTTGCACTCATTTCAGTATGCCAGCCACTTCATAGTATGAAATAACTACAGTGGTAGCTTTTAATTAGGATTTATCTATAATCAGGGTTAATAAGCAACATGGAATTTATGGTGTGTTAACTACCCCCATTAATTTGCTATGTGAAAATATCTGAAGCTGATTAGTTATCTCTTATAAAGACTTTCCTTTCAGGCACTAGGATTGTCCACATGGGAACTCAGGGGGAATACCAAATACATGGGAGATACACACTTAAGCTACCAAATAGCCTTTAGAAAAGCAATTCTCCCTTGAAGCTTTGAGCCTTCAGAACATGTTTCCACTGAGCTATTCCATCTCCTCTGAGAGATGGAAATGTCCACAGTCTCTATTGATCTGAATGTTTGTGTAAAGGTTTTATTCTTTAAGGTGGTGGTGTAGTTCTAGGAAGTTTAATATTAAAAAGTTGGGGATTTTTTTTCCCTGCTCCTAAAGTATTGTTCTAATACCCAAGGGATTCATTTTGGAGGATATAATAGATCTTAAGCTTGTTAGTCTGCACTATTTATTAAACCATTTTCAAGTCGTTCAACAAATAAATGATGACATTTTTAAATGCCATCAGGAGTCAACGAAATCTTTCACACTCAGGAAATTATATAACTTCTAAACATGCTTTGTTCTCATTTCTTCAAAATAGAATTGAGGTGTCTGTGCAACTTTTGAAGATGCAGGTTAATTATCCAGGATTAGCCCCAGTTATATTATGAATAGTTTAACTTTTCTTGCACTGTAATTCATTATTTCAAATAGCCTCACATCAATCATTGCAAACCATTAACAGGAAAACAAACATAAAAACCCCTAAAGCCTGCAAACAAAAACGAGGGATAGGAAATGTAACACCATATTAATCCAGCAGATTTATAGAGGCAAACAACACCTGAGCTGGGAAAAAGGTTTGTGTTTGTATCTCTCCCAAAACAAGGAAAACTTAATGGAAATGGAAGTTTGTAGAATCTATTCTTCTCCTCCTTCAACCTAATGTAGTCTGTAACATTGATACAGGAAATTATTAATCTAAATATTTGGCTTTTTCAAAGATTAATGTCTTGTATCTGAAAGGGATTATCCATCTAATTTTATTTTAATTGGCTTTAGTCATCAGTATCACTTCAGGTTGCAAGTGAACTGTATTGTGTAAGAGTTTCTTCCTCGCAGTGAACTTACATATTTAGGAAATGTTTCAAGGAGACTTGCTGCTGCTTAAACTGTTGTTACCACTTCTGTTTCCTCCTTCAGGCCCATTAAACAGCCATTAATTTGTAACACTGATTCACAGCCAATATCTTGCAATGGATTTTTCTCATTAAATATAGTAGCTTTAAAAATGAAACATGGAAATGCTATAATGTGTTTTTCGCTAAAACTCTTTTGTTGTCTGTCTGAGCATGTTGGTATTATGCATTTAAATAATTAATTTTCTTTTTCAAGATCTAGTGATGATATTCTTTGGAGCAGATATTTCCACAGGAAAATTCAATTATTTTTGTAGCTCTGGAAGGTGTGGGGTGCATAATAACTTTGATAATTAGCCTAGTGTTTGGCAGCATATTGAAAGTGATGTTTAAGGATTACAATTCAATTGCTTTTCGTTGCAGTCTGTATTTGCAATCTTACAGCTGATTGGCATTTTTTGGTTTAGTAGGTTTTTGTTTCACTAGAGATCCTGAAGGATCTTAAATATAAGGCCAGTTTTCTGTAATTGGACAAAATATGATATATTCCTGATTTTGCTCAAATAATTAATGCATGCGCCTAGTGTATATGCTAAATAGCATAATTATAATATTAAATAAATATTTAGCACGGAATATAGGACTAAAAACTAGGTTTTACCTACTTTCATGTAGATATCTGCTGGATCTGGGAGCAAAGATTATTAAATATATCAATGAGGGATTTATTACCGAAAACTATTAGGGCTGTGAAGAAAGGGCAATATTAGGAGCAGCTGCTGTTTCAAACCAATATTAGGTGTAAAGATTTGTTTGGGGAGCTGGGGTTAAGTGTAAAATACAAGAAAATTTGCTAATATATTGTTAAGTAATGGGACTGTCATATTTCCTCATGACACACTGTATTCTACTACTGAAATAATGGAAAATAGAGAGGCCTTGTCATCTAAATAGGGTGCAGCATTTCCTTTAAATGTACAGTAGTAGGATCTTGGTAAAACCAACAGTCTGGCATTTCCTGAAATGTCTTATGGTTATAATGGACAAGAGTGAATGTCCTTCAATAGTCACTGTAACTGATTATTGTGTCAGTGTTTCTGTTAACAGAAATAAGCTGTGCCATGCTGGTACCTCCTCAGTTATTTGAGGAAGGTGCTCTCCCTCCTCTCCCTAATCTCAGGCATGCTCTATCCCCACCTGTTTTCAAAAGCTTGAGAAAAGTCCTAGTTTAGAGCACCATAATTTCTTTTCTATTCATGGTTCTCTTCTATTCTTTGGACAATGCTCTCAGAAACATGGTGTGATTCTTGAGCCTGTCCTGAACAGGGCCAGGAATTGGACTTTGATGATCCTAGTCCCTTTCAACTTAGGATACTCTATGATTCTATGGTTCTATAATCTTAAAAGTCTCATTATATAAAATAACTATCAGTGGAATCTCAGCAGGGAAGAGCATTAATAGGGTTCCCTGGAAGGAGCCCTCCAAGATATTGTTAAACTTCTTGATAGTTGATCCACCTCTCATCTTTGCCATATGATTTTCTGTCTGTGTCTGTAAATAAAAATCCTCAGGAGAGGCTGTTGACGGTGGCTGTGAGGAATAAGAGGCAGAATGTGCTTAAGCTTTGTTCTTTCTCCTGAATTTTGTAATATGAACTGATTTTTGGAAGAAGCAATCATAAATGGATGTTCATCTTGGAAGTGGATGTCCAAGTAGGAGGCCAAAGGTTCTCTGTAACACCTGGTAGATCAGAGTTTCAGTTGGATGTGTTTTACTTAAACCATTCTTTAAGATTAGGTTAACCTGCAGAGATTTTAGCTGATGTGTAATGTGAATTTAATATCTTGGTGAATTGTAATTCCTCTATATTTGTACTGGATTCTTTGCAGAAGAGAGCAAGAGAAGTTTAATTGTTCTGCTGAGTTGTCTGCAAGAAGCAGTTAATGGCTAAGCAAACATTTTATTTTTACATCTGTTCATATCTTTCTTGAGATAATCATTTCCATAGATTTTCCCAAATGTCATCTTTCTAGGAGGAAAAGATAACTTTTTACCTTAATCACCCCTCAATCTTTAGAAAACTCCTTTGGAGAAACATTCACAGTACTCTTCATTCACAGAAATTAATGACCTAACACTTCAATTCTCAATGGTGCTCTTGGGCACAGGAAACCATTTATGTATTTACTTTCATGTTCAAGTAAAATAACTCATTTTTAGCCTCACTGGGACAGTCTAAATACTCCTTATTTCATTAGAAAATGACTGTTCTCAACATGTTAAGGAACATGTTACTGACAATTATAGATAGCATATATCCCCTTCAGTGAGAGAATAGTAAATGCGATTAAAAACACATTATAAAAAATGATGTCAGAAATAATACTTGTTTGCTTTCTCTAGCTGTTTGCTATTATACTCTGTTTGGCAATTTAGCATTTTCTTATTCTTATTTCTAAAATGTATCATTTTTTTTTCCTAAAGGAAAAAACTCCATGTTTTGTTTTTATTTTTCCTTTGAAATTTTTCTTTGAGATTTCTTATTTGCATGAATAAGGCAGAGATTCAATTCCAAAAATTACAAATGTTAATATCTTTGTGCTCCGCAAAAAGCCCCAAACAACCCAAACCATAGAAAACAGAAGCCAGAAGCTTGACCAACGCTTTTATTCAATATTTTTATGGAACTGCTGAAGGAAAAAATGGCATCTGATATATCCAATAATAGCACATGTTCTGATTAGTCATTTATCTGAATGCTCCTTTTGGTTTTGCTCTCAAATAAGTGAGTGGAATTGAAGAATTTTTTTTTTCTCTTTTTTACTGAGAAAAATAGAACAAATAAACAGAAGCTTGTGATTTTCCCACTGGAATCTTAGTTCAAGAAGATCAGTGTGGTTTACAAGATACTAAACTTGTTTCAGCAGATATTTTTCTCCCATAACTGCTCAGGTAATGTTACTGCAAGTTCATGCTTCGAAATATCATATCAACAAGACTCCCTATATCCTTATGAGATAGATCTACTTTATTTCTTTCTTTTTACAAACAGTGAAGTTGGAAACAGAGTGTAATTGTTTTGCTGAGGTCAGTGTAGAGCCAGTGAGGAATCAGGCTCGGAATATAATTCAGGTGAACAGTTAAGATCCATGACAGCCTTTCTATGAATTGTGTGTGGCCAGAATATCACAGCAGGAGCATTGGCTTCCACTTACCCCCGATCAGTGGGCAAGGACAGATGTTCAGGAGACCAATTGCCTTAGCAACTGGGGGAGTGGGAGGGATGGGGTGAGGAAATGTGATTTCATTACTATTCCTACAGTGTTGTGAGAAGAACTTGCATTTGCTAGTGTCAAATTAAGGTATTTCTCCACCTCTGAAATAAAATGGGCAAAGGATATTTGAAAAGAGCCAGTTATATGCAATTTATTAGTGCAAGTCAAAACTGCCTCTTCCTAATTTGTCTTTTTCCTCTGACATTAATGTATAGCCTATGCAGATTCAAACTTTCTTGCAATTCAGGTAACTTCTGCAATGGAAGAATAAGCCTCTTAACAAGATTGAATTTGCTATTGTGCAAGTTACAAGCTGAATAAACAGAGATTGGGCAAGTTTCTGTTCATTCATGGGCCTCCTTTAAAAAACAAATACCACTTTAATATAAATGGAAATGAGGGCAACGTTAGTGTGGACATAAGTCTTGATCTATTGTAATCTAATAATGAAAGCCACACTGTTCAGAGCCTAGATAAATGCAATAAAGTCATAGGGTGGCCTTGGGTTTTTTTAATAAGCATGTGAATCATTACTTTTAACTCCAGATTTTTATCCTTTTATTTGCTCACTGTGATTTTGGGAAAAGCTATTATTTTTGGAAAAGCAGGTATTTTTCTCAAAAGAAAAGCACATCACCCCACTATATGTGATGTATAATTGTCTCTGGTAAAAGATAAAAATAATGTGGCAAGATATTTGAAAAGAAAGTTTCCTGGCTGACTTCATAGACTTTAATATTTATATAACCTTTAAGCAGTCAAGAGACTATGCCTAATGACAGTCAACTAACAGCTTGACCTTTAGTGGATGGGAGAATGGTAACACACTTACAGGAGTTTCATTTCAACAGCAACCTAATGTTGAATTTCTTTGGGCTATTAATGTACAGTGAGCGCACTGAAATTTGTCCTGTACCTGGAAACATATTCTTTCCATTAAATCAGTCCTGTACAGCTACAGAATAGAGGGCTTAAAAGCAATCACCTTAAGATTTGTGAATTCTATTTTGATGATCTTGCTCCTAATTAAATGTGAAGTATTCTAATTTAAAAAAAAAAATTAAAAGGGGTACATATGCAAATTGGCTGTTACCATATCCAAAACCTTTATGTTAATCAGCAGTTTGATAACTTGTATGTTTATGCAAAGTCTAAACACTGTGTCATTTTCTTCCTGCCTTTTTAGAGGAATTAATCATACTGTCATAGAAGTTTGAAATAATTATAGAAGTGAGCTTGAAAGATTAAGATTAAATACTTTCAAAATATTTAACTAAGTTGTTTTTCTCCAATGTACACCAGAAGGACAAATAATATTTGAATGTCACTGGGTCCTTCATGACTGTTTGAAACTTAGTAAAGTTATTTCCAGTATGAAGTTAGTTTTAGATAGCTATCTCTAGTTCAGGACAGTAATGCACAGGCACATATCAAGATCTTTACAGTTTAGTTTATCAAAGTGTTGATAATGTGGTTGTGAAGCGTAACAGACAGATAGAGAAACCATTTGCACATTTTGTGTTGGTGTTTAGTTATTTTGTTGTTGTCTTGGTTACTTTTTTGCACACAATCTGAGCGAAGGTCCTCTCTTGAGTTACAGTTACAGTGTAAAAAGTCCTTAGCTAATATTCTTGTTCAAGATGACATAAGCACTTCCCCTAGGAACAGAAAGACCTTTCAAGGATTCACACTTAAATGCAATGTCAAAATAAATTAGTGAAAATGAAATATGGCATGAATGCTGATGCAGCAGTGGTATTCAGAACAAAAAATACAGCCTTGTTACACTGACACCTCGAGTGTTGTTCCAGCCTTCCTGGACGTGGTTACAGCACAGCAGTACAGAGCAGGTCAGGCACTTTGCAGAGAAAACCTAAAAGGTCTGAAACTCTCTCTGCTTTGGAGGGAAGAAAAGCTGAGAGCATTATGGGGTAGAAATCCACAGAACTACAGAGGTGTTTGGTAAGCTGAAGACAGAAGAGTTGTTGTCTCCTGTAGAAGAATTTGAGATACTCAGTGATGCTACAGGAGAACAGCATAAAGCAGATGGAGAAGGGATAAGGTTTTTTCAGTGATAGGTAGGGTTAGTTGCTGTTCCAGGAGGCTGTGGAGGCAGAGAGCATCAGCAAGTTCAAAAACCAAACTCAGTTTATGGACTGGATTCCAGGGATTATTCCTGCTGGTCCTTTCCATTCTTTGTATCCAAGACAAACTCCTGGGCTAGATAGACAAATGCTCTAACTCAGAGTATTTATTATTCCTGAATATGTGACAATGCAAGTAAATAAGAGGTTTCTTGCTATGTAGTAGAACTTCTAATTCAATTTAATGGCTATAGTAACTTTAGATTAAGGCACTGAAACAAAAACTTCAACTGATTCATGAAAAAAACCTGTTGGACAACTAATTTTTGAATGGACAGCACTTTCAGTCTTGAGGCTTATAACTATTCTAAGGGAAACTGCTCCCTATTGAATTTAACTGACTGGAGTAGCTTTATAATACATCACACATTCTCCAGCTTTCCTTCTGGGGAATAAAATGTCATGAAGAGGACAAAATCACATAATCCTCAGAAACTGTGGATTTCCAAGTTAGAGAATAAGCCTCTTATGTAACCAGGGACCCCTTGCTCTTTAATGTCATGTCTTCTGGTGAGAAGTACATCCACATCCTCTGAGAAAGCATATTCCTGGTTCTGGGGGAGGGTGGGGAATACAAGCTAAGCCACACAGCTGGCTTATTTTGGAATTGTCAGCAGTGTCTGTAGGTACCTCAAGCCTCTTCTTGCTTTCACAAGCTAAATATTAGCTGAAGATTGCCTGGATAGAAGCAGGCTGAATGTACGGTGTTTCAGTATTTCTTTTTTTTAATTCAAAATTCTACTTTCTCAGGATGCATTTGGTTTTCACATAAACTTTTGCAGGAAGCATTTTGAGCAGCCTGTAGGAAAGGCATCACTGAGTGAGCTGCAATGGGCCAAAGCTGGCTTCATGAAGATGCTCTGACACTTTAGCAGGAGTAATTTCAAGAAAATCAATGCTTCAAATAATTTCTTTTGTTACTTTCTTTCATGCTGCAGAGTTAGTGTAACTTTAAATGCTTAATTAATCAAAAATCCAGAAGACATTGCAATCGGCATTTCATTACTTTGGCTTGCACTTGCAGGCCTCCAGCACACAGCTAATATCCAAGCCCTTGAGGGACTAATGAATAATTATATGAATATTTACTAGGAACAAGAGCAAGGATTGTTACCATCATAATCCTGGTTGAGATCCTTCAATTCACATGGGCTGATCCTGCTGTCTTCAGTGAAATTATGTCCTAAATACTTGTATTATATGTAAAGACAGAGCCAGTAGAGGGCATATATCTACATGTACTTATGTCCTTTAGAATGCTTTATAAAACTTACCAAAAACAAAAACCCAAAAGAAAAGCTGTTGAAACGTACAGGTCATTCTGAAAATCCTGTTGAGATTCATATGCATTTTTAAACAATTAATGGTTATGAAAAACCTTGACCCAAAGCACAAGATGACAAAATTCTGAGGTCAGGAGCATATCAGGTCATTTGTCTGTGAAGTGTCAGGGATGTTCCTGCTGCTGGACAAATAAGAAGGAAAATGATGAATAAGCTGCACAGCCAGAGTTCCTGAGAGCTGACATGGCTTTAACACATAGAAAAATATTGAAAAACTGAGCTTCTTCATTCGTGCAAAGTACAGCACAAATCACTGTCAGAACCAAAGCCCATGCACTTAGCCTGCTTCTCCCACTACCTCATAAATCTCTATGCACAGCTTAAATGCATACAGTGCAGAAGTTCAGCACTAAAAATATTATAAAATTGCTTATTACTTTTTCACACGTTAGTTTAATTTTTGGATGTTTTTAATTTATAGGGCTTTTAATTCATGACTATATTAATACCTACATACCTTCAATTAGCCTTTGAAGACTCATCAACAGCTGTAATTGTAGTCCAAGATTAAAATCCCATGTTTCCCTGTGGGGAAAATGCAGCTAGAGCTCCTTAAACTTCCTCCATTGCTTACACATGCCTGGAGGATAGCTGGTCACGTATTTCTAGTGCAGTCCTTCTCTGTCTGTGGACCCGAACACATCTGTTGCCTTCCATGCTCTTCATTACAGCAATGAGATCTGACTCCTGCAGTCAAGCACTTGGCTTTAAACTCCTCCTCAATATGCTTATTAAAATGAACTAGAGGTTAGTTCATTTTAAAGGCCTGAAGAAGGATTATTAAGGAGCTGATTAAGTCAATTAGGCTGCTTTGGGAATCCTTTTTGCTGTGTTGTTGTTAGCCAAGAACCTTAATAGGACAATTAGGATTAATTAAAATCAGCCTGATTGATTAGGATATATAAACCTGCACGTGAGCTATAGTTGTGTGGTTGTGCTTGTGCAGTCTGCAAAGGGGAGGGAGTGGATGTTGAGGTTTGTGTTTCTGAAAATATTATCTGTATGCACATATGAATGGGTTGCTTTGAGGAGGCAATTGGTTTTGATAATGATGATTCCACATCACCAAAATTAAGTTTACTGCATCTCTCTGTTGGGATTAACAGGACATGAGACTGAGCAAAACAAACATTAAATGGATTTTGCTGTATATATGTGTAAAATAACATGGTAGGTGGGGAAATCAATCCTAATTTTGCCTGTAGAATAATGTGACAAACTCACCATTATGACTCAGGACCAAGGAGCAATGACAGCTCAAGGAAAATGGTAAGGTGAGGGAGGAGGGCACTAAAACCAGGCATCCTGTGCTGCTTTTTTAGAGCCTCTCTCTTTCAGTGGGTATAAACTTCCAAGGTAGGTGACTGAGTTGTCATCAGAAATCAGTTTCTGCATGTGGAATGACCGCAGACAGGGTTCATGTCTTCTGCATGGTTTTAAATGGATGATGTCCAAGAAAATTTGAACTCTTCTGTAATGGCTGTTTTAAACTGTGCCAATACCCCAGTTAATAGAATCAACCATATGCTCACACAACCCCGGGATCTCAATTTTTTTCTCTGTAATACAGTTTGTATTCAGACATGTGATGGGAAAGAATGCAATGGGAATGGCCTCCCTCCCCTGGGGAAGGTAGAAGGGTGTTAAGTCCCTTGCTCTTTCAAGGATCAAGCAAGATCCCCCTTCATTTAAAGCATGGCTCTGCTCTTGCCTCTCTTCATGTGTCAATTCATTTTTGATTACTTCTGGAAATCTTTCATATCTGATGTTTTGTCTCTTTGAAATGGTTTTCTTTTAAAGGAAACTGATCTACTGTGGAAAAGGTTATCCAAGGAATATGCCTTCAAACTTCCTCTGTTTTATTGCCAATGAGCATAAGTAGCTCCACTATTTCTTCTGTTTCTTTATCCAACAATTTTTTTCAGACATTTTCTATGTAGGAAAACATACAGAGTCTTCACTAGACATCAGCAAGGCTTTAATCAGCAATAACATTTTTTGCTTTAAGCAGTTGGATCCTAGGTAAGAGTCATCACTCAAAATTTCTTCCTTGGAGTGCTTCAAAAGAGGTTGTTATTTTTTAATGATGGAGAAAATTAACTAATCTTTCAAAACAATACTTATAAACATCTCTTCACTCACTGCACTGCTTAACTAGTGCATGTCTAGGTAGGTGTGCTGTCTCAGGTCTTATTATTCCTCTTACTGGTAGGATCCATTTCCAAAACTACATATTCCACCTTATTAAGGAATACCTTCAAATATTAACTTGGATGTCATTCCAAAGCAGAATCATCTTTTCACATTACTATTTGAAAATGTTAAGGTTCTTTACTTTTATCTTGTGTGTTAAGAAATACGAGAAGAATCCTTGATTTCAAGAAATAGCATTTAGCAAAATTTGGTGTTTAACTAAATAGCATATTATCCTGTGATATGTACTGTCTGAAGTGATCTACACAGTCCTGGGGTGTCTCCTTATCTGCAGAGTTTCTGCTCTTAAAGACACTGATAGGTAAGGAGAAAGGGATAAGCAAGAGATAATGATGTCACTGAAAACAATCGGACTCTTTTTATCCTGAAAAATATTTGTCAGGGGCTAATACTCACTAAGATGCAGTAAGACTATCCTAGTTCCATAATCGAAGAAGGCAAAAGTAATCATCCATAAGATGATTTTTTTTAAAAAACAATTATATTAGAATAAATCGTAGTAGAATCCTCACGACAGAAAGATATTAAGAAGATACTTGATGTCATCTATTTTTATTTTTCTGCTCTCTAAAATCTCATGCTATTCTGAGAAGTTCCTGTATATTGTCATGAGATGCCTGAAAAGTCATAAATCCCTTTCAGGGATTGTAATTGTGGTCATCTCTGGCAATAAGTAAGCTTGTTTAGGTCTTTCTAAACTTAAGTAAATCCAAACAATGATATAAAAAAAGCCTAAGAAACCACATGTACGTGGTATCACACACCCAGTTTTCATTACTGACGCTCAAAAAGATTATGGAAAGCTTTAATACTTATTTTCCTTTTTTTTTTTTTTCTTTAATTTTTTATTGTTTAACAAGCTACCTGTCACTTTCAGGACTTTTTTTACTCTTAAACATCTTCACCCAGCTTTTAGAACAAATGATATCTGCCCTAAAAGCTGAAGTATTATAAATACAAATTTACATAATATAATACAAATTAATAACTTAAAATTCCCTGTTTTCACCGATAGGTGGTGGTGCTAGCTGGTTCTTTATGTGTTGCTTCTTTAAACTTCAGAGCAGCTAATCATAAAAACATCTACATATTTCTAGTATCAAAATAATAAGCATAGGTAATTCAAGATGCTTGGAGCCAGGCTACCCTGTCTGCAAGAGGAAATGTAAACCCTGTGAAAAGATAAACAGCATTACAGTGCTGGAGGAAGGTACAGAAAGCACCACGCAATCTAGATCTCCAGACTACTTGGAAAACAAGCTCCCTCCAGTTTTAGTTGCTGCTGCAGTGTCTTCCATTAAAAAAATGATCTTCTGAAAATGCTGCCATGTCATCTGGGCTCCGCCTTGGTTCCAGTTGCCAGTTTATGAGGTGGGAATAGCAGGACTTGTGTGCGCACAAAGTGGGTGCTTAAATTCTCAGAGCAAAACAATGGATTAAAAAACTGGGAAAGAGAGGGCTCTTTCTTCCAGGCAGCAAATGAAAGTACTGAGAGAAATGAAGGTCACATCTGCAGTTAAACACAAGTGCGTCACTCAAAGATTGTGATATTCACATATATAAAAAAACGAACATTACAGTAGGTAAGTTACAAAGCAGAAAACACTAGAGTAAAAGCATACATGACGTGTTGAGCACAGGGGAAAATGAGGAAGAGAGACATTCTTCACTTGAATCCCTCCTCTGAGGGGAGCTTAGTTCACGGTTCAGTCAGAAAAAGTGTTTATTTAACCAGGATATATTCTGAAGTCTGTAACGTCACAACCAGTCTGATGGGTGCCACTCAGGCTTAGCTGCAGGCCTTGTAGCAGTTTCAACTCGAGATGAGTTCCTCTAAAAGAACAATTAAAAGTTGTACACTTCACATGAACTCAAGAACAAATTAAAACATGCCTGTAGCAAGGACCATGTTTTTAATTTTGTATAACCTTCATTAGAGCCTATGATAATGTGTCACAAGGATTCTTGAAGCTAAATAAAGCATCAACAGTACTACTGTGTGTTCATCATCTGATTGCATTCTTCGTTGTATTTATTTTTTTTTCCTCTCTTTTTCCTGTTTGTTCTTTTCTTCCCCTGTGTCTTTTCCCTGTATCTATGGCCTATTTGCTAGCCTGTTTTTTCTGTGGTCTGCTCTCACTGCAAGGAATAAGATAATTCATGACTGGCAGCCAGCAGCTTGGAGTGAGAATTCTCATTTGTCACATTCTGTTGCCAGCTGCCAAGTGAGATATGCAAAACCTTGTTTCAGAAAGTTCCAGTATTGTCAGGTTCTCTTGGCTGCTAATATCTTTCATTCTAGTGTTTTGGAAGGGAAAAAAAAAAACCTTAGGTAAAGTATTTGAGCTTCTGTTTTTCCTTTGGAACAAAGAAAAAAATGAAAATGAGGAGAAAAGATGGGATTTTATTAAAGATTTTTTTTTTAAAGAAAAACCATTTTTAGCAGTTATACTGGTAAGTAATAAGTCTTCAATATGCATACAGACACTGTAATTGCTGCTGAGGCTCAAATATGCAATTCTTCGTGCCAAAGTATCTGACAACTTGAGCTCATGCCTGACTGCTCTTAACTGAGTTTATAGACCCACTAGCTGGATGTGTTCTAGCTTTTCATTCTATTCCTTATCTTCAAGGGCTTCCCTTATACCTGAAACTGGACCTAAGCACTCACCAGCTTTAAATACTTTTTAGCCTGTGTATACCTTCATATTGAACCAGCCAGATTTTGATTCTGTCTGTTTTGCTCATGGCTTCAGCTTTCTGAAACATTATATCCTACCTTTAACACCAGCTCTTGCTCTTTTCCAAGTCTTTCCAAACGAGTGCTGTGTGCATTCATACTGTCTCTCTGATGTGTCCTTAAGTAACCGTGTCATGTCCTCAAGTAAAAATGATGCTGCCAACTGCAACTCTACTTGAGCTTTTTCAGTGTTGGCATGGTACAGCATAGATTTCATAATCTACTGGGAAGCATCCTACAAGTTTCATGGATTTTGGTTTGCTCTGGACTGATTCCTGGTATCACTCCATTAATGAGAACTACCCGCTGCTCAAAACAAAGCAATAAATTGGGCTGACAATAATGACAGTAAGGCATCAGCTGTTAAAGTTCCAATGATAAGTAAAAATTGAGGGGGTTTTTTTTGTCACTAAAGTGAGCTCTAAAAGAGTTGTCAAAGAAAGATTTCCAGTAGATGTTAAATCAGAATAACCTCTGGATGCAATTCCTGGCTAAACCCTTACTAGATGACTGAGAGCCCCCTAATCTCACCAAAGTGTTGTTAACATAAAAGCATTAAAATAATCTGTTGCTACCCCTGTCTTTCACCCATGTAATTCAAGATGGAACATTATCTACAAATGCTTGAGAAAGAGCTATGGTAAAGGAGAATTTGCAACACTGAAAGGTAGAATTGAGCATTAATGGTTGAGAAGATGGCAATCTAGGAGTAGTTGATGGCTCGAAGTGTACAAATACTGAAGTACAGTATCAGCTAAAGAGAAATAAAATATGATGTTCTGACAGCACTTCTGTGGCTTTAAGCAGTGATAAGGAGTAATGCATTGAACCAGGTTAGATAATATGTTATATAATGTAGCTTAGAAAACATAATTTTTAACAGCTAAAGGATGATTTTTGTTATAGGCAGATAAGTAAAAAAAAAATCTGGCTTTACAAAGGTAGCACTGTACAACACGTGTGGAGAGCTAAACACCTCTCTAGTTTGTTTGATTTTTTTTTTTTTTAAATGGATATGGAGATAAATATATCTATATATACAAGATTTACACTCCAGAGGAGTTAAGGGAGCCTCCCTCCCTCCCTTCCTTCTGAGTTGAGGGAGTGTATACACACACACACACACACACACACGTGGGAGCAGGATTGAGTTGTAGCTTTACACTTTAAGAAAAACAAAAGTACTTTCCTTAACTCTCCAAAGATTTTTATTAAAAGACTCATTTTTTTCCCTTTTCATTTTTAAATACAACTTCTATTTTTTTATCCTGTTCTCTAACACACATACAAACGGTTTTCTTTGTTGTTTTGAAGTTTCTCTGAACTGTAGATTATTAGCTGCAGGACTTAGTTTGAGCTTGATTATGGCCCTTGTGGTTTCACTGGAACAAGTGATACCATCTCTGGCTCAGGAGGTTCCTGAGCTGCACTGGAGCCTGGGAGACTGGACTTGAACAGGATTGTTATGTAGTGGCCTTATTCTTATCTTTCTCAGACATAAATTGCTGGTTGCTGTTGGATTTGGGATACTAGACTAGATGGACTTTGGACTGTCTAAATATGGTCATTCATTTGATCATCTATCAATTTATTCCTAAATTACAGGGTTAGTACAGTACCTGGGCTGAGCAAAGTTAGAAAGGATCAGATCCTCAATATAATGCTTATGTTTTTCAAAAGTAATTAAGAAACAGATGAAATTTTGCCATGATTTGAATTGGCTGCATAATATTTGCTGAAAGTCATAATGTATTAAATTAAACATAGCAATAAGGGTTGAATTGGCACCTGCTTCACAACTATGCTAATAAACTGTTCTCTAAGCTTCACATGAATCTTCTGCAGACTTAAAATTCAAGGATGTTGTATTTCATTTGTGGTGGTGGAATTTTGAGGGAATGCCAGTGGAGTTAATGCAACCACTGCATTTTTCTAAAAACACATGCAAAGACAGGTCTGCTTCTTTTCTGAACCAATGTTGGCTGTGCTCCCAAGCTCGGATGTACTTCCCCATCCGAAATGAAGACACGCTTTTTAATATGAGGAAGCTCAAAATGGTGTGCAAGGGGAGAGACTGTGAACATGAGAGCTTAGCACACACACAGTGATGTAAGCCAGGGAAAGTTGGAAAGAGCTTTGAAAAAAAAAAAGTTAGTTCCAAGGAAATTCTAGAGGGGCTTTTGGATTGCGTGCTGCGTAAAAGAGGGCTAGGAATAAAAATAGATCTCCCAATCCTTTATTAATCTGCTCTTGCACTCATGAAAATGAGGCATTGCTGCAGTGTTCCTTATTTATAAATAATGTATGAAAAAATGAGCAATCTATTACATGTTTGGAGTTTTTTTCAATTATTGATGTTATTTTTTCATAGTCTAGGATAAAGTGATATTGGAGAATGAGATTCTCTTTTTGGCATTTATTTTGTTGGGTTTGGTTTTTGTTTGTTTGAGTTTTGTTTGTTTGTTTGTTTTTTTGCTGCTGTATTTTGGATTGGTTGGGGGGAGGGAAGTGTTGCTATTTTGTTTCTTGTAGGAGAATTTGGCATTCACGGAAGTCTTTCTAGTAACAATGACTAGTAACAATTGCCATGATGAGACATGTTTCCCTAAATCTCCAATCTCATCGAAATGACCTCTCTTTTGTACCAAAAGATATCTCAAGGATAAAAGCCACTAAGCAGTTGCAGCATTGTCTGAGGGTGCTGAGCTTTCTCTAGAAGATGCTTGTGTCACTGTTCCTCTGCTTTTTGTAACATATTCTGTTCCTAAGAGCCAGCAGAGATGCGCAGCTGAAAAACTCTACGCTCTACAGTGACTTAAGGCCCAAGTTGCTTCTGAATTCATAATTGCAGCAAATATTAATTGGTCACTGTTCTTGTGACTTTTACTGTTTAGCAGTGTTTTGTAGCTTTTCAGCTGTCTCACATTGCTGACAATCACCTATCCTATAAAATCTGACTTCTCATAATGGCAGAAAATATACATGTCATAATTAGAATAAGAAGTCATGTGGGCTACTTGTCTTTTGTATTTAATGCTCTATTCTGGTGTGTCTATTCAGGCAAGAGTACTCTCAGCATAATGTTTTGAATGAGAATAACTACACAAATTCATATTTAATAGTTGCTTATTTCAAGATCTTGCTGAAATTAGACTGCATTTTCAACAGAGAAGTATAATATATGAAAATTATTGCCCATATTTTCCTTTCCACTTGAATATGGTTTCACACCCTTATTATACTTATTCCTCATATATTTGTTGAATCCTGTAATCAGCTTCCTCACATCTTGGAATATGTTTCATATAGGGCTAAAGATATTTGGGTTAGATATTAAAAATAATGAGAGTAACCTTTTGTTGCTGATCTGAAGAGGAACATCACATTTTGATACACTCATTTCTGGAGCTACATCTTCTGCACTTCCCAAGACTCTCTTTTCTGTTAGAAAAGAACCCTGCTGTTTTCTGTAATTTCTTGAAGGGGTCATCCATGTTACAGTTGCTAACATTGCCTTCCTTACATCTATTTCTTATTGTTAATTTAATTTTTGGTTTCTCTACAAGGGGCTTCTGTACCTGGCACACTTGTTTGGGGTAGTTATAATATTTTTCCCAAGATGGATTTTCTTTCATGTACATTCCTCTTCAGATTTTCTTCTGGTAGAGGCATCTGTCAGAGATCAAAGAGAGGATTAGTTCTCCATGCTTCCACAGATAAGGATATTTCATGGAGGAAAAGTATTTTATTTACTTATGGCTGAAAAGTAGCAAATTATAAACTTGTAATAGCTTTATTACAATTCTGCCTTTAGGATGAATTATCAGTGTTTCCCAGTTCATTACTAAATGAGCCATTGCAACAGACAAATAGACTTGGGCTCCCAGAACCTTTCTGAGTCGTCTTGTGTTGTTCAGTGGGACTTGTTTGCTATTTCAATTAAAATATTTTCTTGCCTAATTTTTATGAAGTAATTCCAGAGGTGAGAACTAGGACTAAAGAAACGGTTCTTGATTACTTGAGACTAACAAGGAGAGATTATTCTTTCTGTTCACAGCCATACCAGAAGAAAAACAGGGTTGAAAGTTTCCTGTCCTAACCCTTCTGCAAAAATGTCAACAGCCAACACATGTATAGGAATAGGTCTTAAGCCCAAATGTGACAATTTACAAGAGAATTGGAGCATTTTGTAAGTTCATTGCACTTGTAAATAGCAGTAAGAGCAATGCCAGGAGCATTTTAAATCACTTCAAAAGACAGTGGCTTAAGGAAAGTTAGAGGAAACTAAATAGTACCTGACAGAAAGTGGTGTATTGTGGCAGAGATGGATTCAAGAGCAACAGAATTTTGAATATTGCTGTAATTGCCTGTTTTTTCATCCCAGGATCTCGGTTAAACCTCACCTCCTGAAGTACTGTGAACACACCTGTATCTTTTTAGACTTAAAATCTAGCAAATAACACTGCTATGACAAGCTAATCACCCTGATCATGCAGTATATAAACATTGCATAAGAATTCTTGGTTTTGGTAAGCTGGTCTTATTGCCTTCATTGTGACCTGACCTGATAACTTGGCAATATTGGCAGATCCAAAGTCTAAAATACAGTATTATGCTCCTTCTGCTAGAACAGAAATGATTTTCCCTTTCTAGCAGCAAAACAGGCAGAAAGTATCTCTCTTTCAGTAAAAATCCAATGTGGTTTGAGTGACATGGTCCTTCCCTATTTCTGATACAAACATGTAACCTCATTTAAGCAAGAGTGCTTGAGATGCACCGCTCATCATGCAGCTGGAGGCACCTCATTCCTCACTACAGTTTGCCCTTAAGGTCTGGGGAAGGGGGGAAGAGGGATATTGTTTTCTGGCTTGCCATTTAGTCAGCATTCAATGCAGTTTTCTTTACTGAGTTGGAAGTCTGGTAGTGCAATATAAATGCTTCTGAGGTTTGCAGAAGCAAGACGTGCAGCTATTTAAATAGATCAGTGGTATGAGGTTATTTTGTGAACACTAAAGAAGTGATCACATCTTACAGGCTGCTCTGTTCTCCCTTTGATGAACACTTCACTGTGATGTGGGATGTATAGCTTTGAACAGTTGCTGAAATGCTGTTTGGAAAGCCTCTTGATGTTTGTGGTGTTAATAGATTCTTCTCTTGTGTTCAGTAACTCTGCATTTTAAAATTTGACCCTCCCCATGGCACAAGCCATTCAAAAATTTTGTGCTGGTAAATGCCAAAGTTCTTCACGTTCTTCACAGTTCTTGTAAGGTTTCCTTGCGGAAAGTATCTAAATCTGACTGTGCTTCTGAATGACTTTCAGAACTGAATGTCATTTTGTACATCTGGTGTTCTGTTTAATTGTCATCAGACTTTGGTTTTCAACAAGATAATTGGTGAGCTGTCTTTGGTGCTTTGAAAAATAAGTCGTCTTCAAATCTATTAATGTTGCTTAAATATGTGCTTTTCTGGAAACGTGTTTCCTGTCATAAGGCTTCAGTGGTGTAGAGCAATTTAAGAGTTTATCAGGCTGTTATTGTCAGAGATGAGAAAACAAAGTGTTACAGATAAAAGTCACATGAACGTGACTCTCCTCTTGATCACCGTGGAAATTGAGAAGCCTGTTTAATTTATGTTCCGGAAATTAAACTAATAGACATAACAGATGAATAAGATGCTACTTTTTGACCTCTTTCCTAACTTCTCCCAGCAGAGTAAATTAAAGGATCAACTGTCAGTACTTCCTTTACTTAAAGGCCTTCCTTTCCGTAGATTGTCTAGTCACTGAACAACAAACCCCCAAAAGAGAAGAAAGCAAGAAAAATTATCCGTGTAATTTACTCTCTTAACTAAAATTTTTTATTTCTCAAAAATTCAAAATCAAGTTGATCACATTTTAAATTTGAAAGTCTTTGTAGGTTTTTTCAGTCTTTTGATTTGTGCTTTAAGTCTTTGCCTACACTGTTTGCTCAGATGTTATAAACTGGTGTATATCTGACAATGTGATGTACAAAATTGACTCTGAACAGTTTCTTGTGATTTTTTTTGTTCACTGTCTATATCTCTACATTTAATATTGCTTTAAGAAGGTGTGTAAAAAAAAAATAAATATTCAGATGTATAATTTATTTTCTGATGTTATTAAAAATTAACAAAGCCTGGATTTTCCATGACCCTGAGAGATTTCTGTTGCTCAGAGACTGGATAAATCTAAGCTCTGCAAGGCAGACTTTCTCTCCTCCTTGCATTGATAGGAGAACTGTTATTTAACCTGGAAATTCTGTTAAGCACTACTTTGTCAAATCTTTACTCTATGGAGGTAGATTAGAGATGTAACCTATTTTTCACTGATTGCTAATCTCAGGTCACCAGGCTATATCATTTGTGACCTGACACTACTAAAAAGGTCACTGAGGATAAAATGAAAAGACTGACTTGAAGAAAAGAGGTTTTTCACTTCAGCAGTAGTAGATTGGCAAGGAAAAAACTTGAATCTTCCTTATGCTGAACTGAAGATATAGAACATATTTTTTTTCCCCTCGAAGTTGCTGCATAAGTAGCATTTTTATAATAGATTTTTGTCACCATAGTAGTGTTAATAAATCTAAGAAATGATGCTGTATTTGAATTCAGTGGTGTGCTATGTAAGGACTTGCCTTCAGAATTGACTGTAAAACATTTGGACTGAAAAGCAACTATTAGAATTTTTCAGCAACAACTAAATTAATCACCAGCTAGGAAAAATATTCATCTTTAGTAATGAAAGTGCTATTAAAATACATTTTTTTTAATACATTCGGTATCCTGATTTATAGTTTGAGTGAGACATTCCACTGGGGGTTGTGTTAAAACATTTCTGGCACCATTCATTATTATACATAAACAAATTCATTAAGTGAACATGTATATGGAATGTAAGTATACTCTGTTTGTTGTCCAAGACCTACAAAGTGACTTCAAACTAAATAAGCAATTATATCCAAAAACAGAATTTCTATTGAAAACTCTCTGTGCTACTTCAGATTAAAACTGTCGATTTTTTGGTTGGTTGGTTGGGTGGGTTTTTTCCTCCTTTCGTGCTATTTTAGAAAATAACAGAACTAGAGATACTGCAGTTTGTGAAGACTTGTAATATGATCTATGCATAGGAAACTATTGAAGTGTATTTATTTCATTACTTCTAAGAGATGCATAGAGGCACACACAAGCTACAGATTTTTTAGGGTTTTTTCATGGAACAAGTGTGTTAAGTTCTTTTTATACAAAGAAGCAAAGCACAGTTGCTGTTGAAGATTGGGTTATGGTGCAATAATACCATGGTATTATATGTAAATTCTTAATTGGCAGGTAAAGTAAATACTCATTGAAGAACAGTAGCTGTTGTTGATGCTGTATGTATTTAATGATTTTGTTCGTATTTTCTCTGAAACAAAGTGTAGAAGGCAGGAAAAAGTAACTGAGCAAAGTAAATTCCTTCTGCTCTCCAACTGTCTTCTCCTGAAACAAAATGTGCAATACTTTGTTTATACTCTGCCACTTTAATTGTAGTTTTTTCTTGTGTCCCACCCACTGAAAACTGGTTAAGATTCACTTTTGCATGTTGATTTAGGGACTTAAATCTGGGTCTGAAAATGCTTTGCTGATGGTTGGGTTTACTTTATAAATACACCTCTTTTTCAATATACCTCTTGGCTCAGCAGATTTGTTGACTGTTTTCCAGTAATTTTAAGGTAGTACTGCAAAATACCTGAAGAAATAGATCATTACAGAATCTAATTCCTTGTTCTCAGCACTGAATCAGGACTAAATTTATTTTACATGACAGAAGCAGAGTGAATATCGCAATGTCCTTGGAATCCAGCATAGTTTTAATTGGATTTTATCTTTTTCTAATGCTACTGTGGAACACAATTTAAATCTTTGGGATTAAATTTATATGACAAGCTGCCATTCTCACTAAAGTGGTGCATCATTTTAATTTATTTATTTTGCTTTTATGTTTCTTGACAAGTAATAAAGCATCAGGTCCTTAGTGATGAAGGTCTTGCTGCTATTTTTTCTACAGTCCTTACTTTTCAGAACCCTTTTGCTGACACATGGCAAAGTGCAACAACATTCATTAAAAAAAAAAAAAAAGGCCAACAGTTCTTCAGCTCAGCAAGAATTCTAGTGAGATACAATTTAAGATAAGGAAAGCTTCATCTGTGTAATAAAAATATAACCCCTAGTAAATGAGGTTTGTAATACATTATCTTCTTAGCCTTCCACTGGGCCCATAATTATGCAGAATATCTAATGTACTCTAATAATCAGATCTTAACTTGATAGTCTCTTCGCTTTATATACAGACTAAAACACTACAACCCAGTAGATTAGAAAATAAAGACACTGATTACTTAACTGTAATAAATAGATGGTGCTGTGAAGGTGAGCATAAAAGCATGATGTGCAAAGTTTGAAAATAAATTAAAATGTTAGGAAACAGGTGTGAAAAGACTTTGAAAAGAGGTTCGCATCTTTCATTATGGCATTATTGTGGTTCCTTGTCCCAATCACAGTCGCTTCTACTGGCAATAAAAAGGTAGATAAAAGTAAATCAGTCCTAGGTTAATGAGCTTAATATTAAAAATGGACACATTTTGAAAAATAGAATTGCTATAAATTAAATTTTAAAAGCTTATTAGCTGGGGAGTATGAGATTTTTAAAACATTGTTTCAGTCCCTCTGTTCTAGGCAGCCAAGCCTATGTTGATTTCCAGCACACAAGACTCTTCCTTGCTAATACCCAATTAAGTGCATTCTCTGTTATGATGGTTTAAATCGATTGTACTGTTTTATCAGCTGGGATTGAACAAATGGTAAGGATGCTGATGAAGCACTGATCTGTAGGTGTATCTACAAAGTTTCTATTTGGCAGTATCCCCATTTGAATGACTTCATATGGCACAAAGGAGTTTATGTATATAGTGACCTTGGGAAGAATGAAACAAGTAAATCCAGGGATTGGCATTTGGCAACAGGTGCACAGATCATTAATAGAATGGTAAAGGCAAAAATCTAAAGATAGGGTCATTCTTTTTTCTCCACAGACTTCATTAAGAATGTTTGAGATTATTACAATTCAGGATTTTCATTAATTAGGAGATAGTACTTGGAAACATCATGGCATGAAGAACTTGGTGTACCCAGGAAAAGACCCTTTTGTTCTTCAGAGGTATGCTCTTTGGTTTGGAGTTTCCTTAATTACCCCTGGTTTCAAATCTTTGTTTTTATCACTGGCTGGGATCAGGTCTTGCTGTTAATTTTTTTTCTACCTGCAGTTACTGCATAAGAATGAAACCAAAATGTCATTAAAACTCTGGGGGGAATCCTGCCATGTTCACCCCCCAAGGTGCTCCCGAGTGTTGTGTGTGTAGCAGGTGTTTTGCTGTTATCCCACCAGGCTGGGGCTCTGCCCACTGTGTAGAGCCCTGTGCTGCTTTATTTGCCATGTGGGGAGCAGCCCTGTCCTTTGAGTCCTGTGGAGAGTAACAAGTGGCTGTAAATCCACAAATCAGCAAACCCCATGACACAGAGGGCTTCTCATGCAATAGGCCTTTGATTTCGATCTGTAAAAATGATTTCTCTTTTAACAGCTGTTAGAAATTTTTGGCAGGACCCTTTCTGTAGGCCACTGATAATTAGAGCCTAAATGTTTCTATTTTACTCCCTGTGAACTACACTCAACGTTTGGTCTTGGCACTCCGCATTTTTAACTGTACAATAAAGTCCCTTTAAAGCTGGGAATTTTGAGACCACTGTCGAGTTTGTTCAGACCTGAATTGTCTGTAGATATAAAACTAGAGCCAGAAATATTTGTCTTCAGCAAACTTTGTCCTTCAATAAAAATTAGACTTGTGGTGAATTACTGTCTTCTCAGGGCCAAGCACATTTGTGGAAGGCAGGTTTACTTTGAAATATAGTCCAGAACTTTTTCTTTTTTTTTTTTTTTTTGAAATTGTGGAGGGAAATCATAAGGGGAAAGTGTAATAAATGTATAGTAAATTTTGTGTTTGACTTAGCTCACAGCTTTTTTTCGTATTGTCTAAGCTCTGAATCCTTTAAAAGAAGACAGGATAGCAGCTTCATGAGTAACTAACTCATTGCAATCTGTAAACTTCACTAGATCACAACAGCTGATGTTTTGATCTGTACCTGTGCTGTGCTGCCTTTGTTTCACCTGTGTTATTTCAGACTACGTTTAGATAAAGAGTTTGCACAGGGCAGCCCACCCTGCAAACTTAGCCAGTGTACGGCAAGTGGAGATGGTTGAGATGCCCAACAGAAATGTACAACTCCTAAACAAGTTGAATACTTTTTCCTTGAGATAGGGTACATAGATATTTGTGTTCCTTCTGTACACGAGTTCTCAAAATCTCTGTCATTAAATACCTGCTTAAATCTCTGTGATTAAATACTGTAAGCACAAAGCTTGGAGTCTTTGTTGTGGGAACAAAGGTGATTCCAGGGTGCCAGGTTTCTGTAGACCTACTTACTGCTTGTACCTGCTCACGTAAATTCACCCCTAGCAGAGTCTGTATGAGTATTGGGAAGAGGTGAAAAAGGGAGTTCTCCATGTTAGGAAGATCATCTGTGGGGTCATGTAACCACAGTGTTGTTCAGAAACTTTATACTGCTGGGCTTTGGGCTTCATCCCTTTGTCAGGGCCTGTAATGAGATACTGAGGGCAACTTGCTGACAGTCTTTAATAGTGATTGCATTGAAGATTTCAAATTAGTCAGAGGGTTTGTGCCCTTTCACTAAGCAAAGTAGCCAGCACTGAAGGTGAAGTTCTCATTTATAAGGTTTTATTTCTGTAGTCACTTCTCAGTCGAGGACAAATGTACATACTCTCCTTTCTGGAGAGTAAAAGGTCCTTAAATGTTTGGGGCAAGAGAGATCTGCTTTGAATGAGCAATAACAAAAGGACAGGCACAAGATTCCACCTACTTTATCCTTTAATGCCTGGTCTCTTTAGCCCTTTCATCTCCTGATTATTCTATCTTATAGTTAGACTGTAACTAATTGCATCTTTTGTTGGATATTAGAGACTTTGTGTTTATAGGTGACATTGACTGCAATGCTGCAAAAATCTCTGGGAACTCTGTTTTCATTTTTAATCTGATTTATAACTGAATATTGTAAGTATCCTTTAATGAAATTCCTGTGTTGTTTCCTGCTATTGTTGAACAGGCCTAGTTCATGCTGAAACAATTATTTTGGTAAGTTGTCTCACGCTGCCTGAGGATATGGTTTGATCAGTCAAGCAGCTGAAGGGATTGATCCTAGTCCTTGTGAACAGTGCCTCAATCTGTGCTTGTTTATTGCATTTCTTGTCTTCCTGCTAACCACTTAAGGCCTGATCAACTTGGTAAAGGTCTTCTATATCTGACAAAGAGAATGCAGTATTTTCTGTGGTCCCATTATCAAAATAACTAAACTGTGTGCTGAAGCAATACATGCTTAACCACGTCAATCAAAATGCATCTAAGGCATTTCAAACTCACTTAGAAGGAAAAGGGAGGAAAAAAACCCCCAGTAGTGGTTCTTATTTGCCCTTTAAAAGTTTTGGAGCATGTGAAAGTCAGAAAGGAAACCTGAAATTAGTGTTGAATGATTTATACAACTAGGAAAATATTTTTGTGACAGAACATGATTGTATGCAGTGAAACATATTTGGAACTATAATCAAAATTTCTTTTACTCTTCCATTCTTCAAATCCAAATTACAGGTAGAATAAATCCTGAAAAGGTTTCTGAAAAGGTTATCCAACTTACTAAATGTCGTTATTTAAGAGCAGTAGACACACTTGAAACAAGATTGGTCTTGACTTTTCCTCATCCACAGCTGGAATAAATGAATGTTTAAAGAATAGAGCAGTTTGTCCTATCTTTCTTAGCAAAGTTGTTTTAATTTCATTTGAGAAAGATCAGAGGGGTTGACTGTACCCCAGACAGCAAAGTGTGCTTGTCCCAATACTACCCAAGAGCAAACAAGAGAATCAAAGGGGAGAGACGGGTTTGGAAGTGTTGACTATATTACTTTCTTGCTTATAAACAGTCAGCAGCAGTAAACAGTTGCTGGGTAGACAGGACAAGAGATGTAAACTACCAATTGAGATCTACACAAAATATTTTGGTTAAGCCTAGAAAAGAACAGTATTCAAAGTAGTGTAAGTTTGTTGAAAAGTAGGTGGAAATGCATCAATTTCCAAATCCCTGGGGGTTCAAGCATGAATATTCTCTTCCTGTAGTATTGTTAGATAACTCTAGGAGGTGACTGTCTCTGTCCCCATAATGGTTCTTCCATAGCTCCTGCTACATCTTGATGTGAAATAGTTGATTTAAGCTATAACTGGTAGAGTTAGAAAGTAATATGTACATGCTCACATAGTGCAAAGAGGCTGTTTTTCCTCTATTTACACTGCCATTACTACCTTAAAGTCAGTTTGGGGTGATGTAATGGAGAAGACATTTGGTCTTTGTTCGGGGTAGCAGTAGAGTTAATGAGGTTGCATGGAGCTGAGAGCAGGAGTGTTAATGTCTGTGTATCTGAGCAATTTCTCCCTGAAGAAGCACCATTTCACTTTTTGCCCTGAAAAACAAAGAAGCCTGAAGAAACCATATGAGATCTATTGGCTGTTTGAGCTAATTATACAGAAACCTAAGATTTATGCTGGTACTTTCTCAGGAAATCAGCAAAATCTTATATGTATCTTGGCTTTGATAGAATTACTTAATATCAGCAACTTATTACAGTATAGTAAATATTTTATGCTTCACAGAGAAATAAATGTATTGTAACTTGTGACATACATACTAACTCTGCATGACCCCTTTGTCAGACTTTATACTAACATAAAAAATAAACTACTTAACAGATGCTCTATTGCTAATCTCAGGGGTTTATTGCTTCTACACATTTTTATGAAGGCATTAATTTTCCAAAAGTCTTCTTCCTGAAGTATTCTGAAGTATCTTCAAAAATTAGAAGTTATCAGTCTACATTGCATTTCCTAGCAACCTGATGTACAGCCCTATTTCACTTTCTTTTATTTGAGGAGTCTTTTTTGGTTCATCTATGCCTAGAAACATAAAAGAGTCCTACAGCATCAGTGCTAAATAACAATATGTACTGAATATAGGCAAAAATTCCTCAAATCCCCTAACTGTAACAGATTTCCTAGTAAAAGCATGATCATATGTATTAGTGACTTGCAGCGCAGCTGGGTGTCTGTGAGTGTTTGTCTATGAGAAGTCTCTGATTCCAGACATTTCTTACAGCACAGGAAAAAATATTTAACTGTAGCAAGAGAACTCCTGATAAAATAAATGAAATCTATACCAAAAGTATTATCTGAAATTAAAACCATTTCTTTTTACCCTTGAATCTATGTATTTGTGAAATAAGTACATGCAAATATTCTGTTGTAGTGGATTAAAACAATTCCAGGAAATTCCTACCGGATTGAAAGATGTTGTTTTTCTAATTAGCAATAATACTACAGAAAACTGGTATTTCAACTCCTTTGGATATTCATGTACTCGTTATATGATATTTAGCTTTCATGATACCTGACCAAATGGATGTTTCAAATGCATGAAATAGTAACTCGGTGATAACCCACACGTGTTAAGTCTGTCTCTGAGCACTTTCTACCTTCATGATTATTCATGCATGTCAGTAGTTCTGGTGTTGTTCCATTAAACTCAGATGCAAGTAAAGCTTAAAAGCCCCTGTACAAGTGTGTTTGGGGGTTTAACACTGTGTATCTTACGGTGACAGTTCTTCCAGTATGTCAGAAGGACTACGAAAACAAGACATGTACCATTTCAGTGCAGGACCAATGCATTAAACTATGTCAATTAAACTTAAACCCAGGAGGAGTAAGAGGGCAACAGTGTAGGAGTGGTTGTGAAAGAAAACAGTTTCACACAAATGGTCCAAAAAAAACACTGAATGCTTTAAACTGTGATTTGACAAGGAAATTGGTTAGAAGGGGACCTGACTACAAAATCAACTTCCATCTCAAATTCGTTGTAAGGTTTGTGGGTTATTTTCCTTTTTGGTTGTTTTTATTCCTTAATTTTAAAGTAATTCAAGATGAATGATAAGTAGAAATTTCCATAAATTTTACTTTCCAACCAGGAAGTATGTCCTTAACTAGGCACCTTTACTACATTTTTAGCATGCAGAGATGATCAGGGTTGTCATTAAAGCTCATTTGAGAACATAGTGAGACACTGGAGGCTTGGTGGTGTTTGGGGTTCTGGCATACTGTTTTTTGGCAAGTAATGTAATGTTCAGTTACTGAGATGATGGGGAGGGATAGGGGCAACAATGAAAAGATGACACTGTATCTCAGAGGTTCTTTTCAGCACATCCACAGTGCAGCAAACCAGTGAATGATTTATTAGGGCAGCATTCACACACCTTTGCAGTCTCACACCATACCTTATTAATGTTTCTGCAGCAGTGTCTTGTTAAATCGATGATCAATGGTATCTCCCCAGTTGTTTGCATGCAACTAGATTTGGATTTGTTACCATAGACCTCCATTAGTTCCTCATTCTCTCACAGAAGCAGGCTCTCCTTTTTTCCCTTTTCTTTCCATGGTATTAATTTGGTGCCAAGGAAAAGGACAGACTTTGATGCACTCCTTTGTGGTGGTTCAAAATGCCACCCTCTCTCCTGCTGTGAGATATTCTTTGTCTCCTGGCTCTGCAGTTCTGACATACCCATACATGGAACATGAAAGCTTTGCTAAAACGCTGCCTCCTGTGCATCAGTAAAGAGTCTGTCAGGATCTGCTCTGTGGTAATAGCAGGGGGATTCTGAAAGGTGAAAAGGCAATTTGAGGGTTTGAAAAACGAGGCCACTTGCTTAGATGCTTGGCTCACTCTAACTTCAAGGACGGTTGGACACATCAAGATTTGTCACCAGCTTTGAAAATCAAAGGCTGCGGAATTGGGCCTTGTCTGCAAAATGGTTAGGAAATAAACCTGATGATTCTTTCATGTGAAGTTTTTGTGTACAGGAATTTTTAATTGGTTTGCAATTGATTAAATAAGAGTAAATAATCTCTGAAAAATAAAAGGAGCTAAAAATGAATCTGAAACTTTTGTCAAGCTGCACTTTAGGCACAAGTGTCAAGATACCATTCTCAGGTACCAGGTAACCTGCTCAGACAGGATGGGTTGGAGGGGTCCTGCTGTTGGAAGGGGACTCAGCTGATGCAGCCCACTGTTCACAAACATTTCTATCTTTCTTTTTTTTTTTTTAATCTAGTTAACACTGACACACAACTAGTTCATTTGGCATTTTAGGCAGCTTCAAAAAGAGCTGAATTCTATTAAAGTAGGTCTTTTACTACTTAAAGATTCACTTTTGCTCATTTTTTTGCTAAGGCAGTATGTGGTTTATGTAGTTTGCTTTATTACACCCACTCTGTCCACTGAATTTGCTGGTTTCCTTTACTATTTATAAGTAACAATCAATAAAATATTAATACATAAGATCCTTTGATTTACTCTGCAGTGCATGTAGATGGTATTATAAAATCATCCCACTTCACTTTTTTTCAGTCTGTCTCAGTGCTGTTTACCTCATTAGTACATTAATTCATGCAGATGAGGTTAGTCTCCACTGAAAAACAACAATTCCTGAGTCAGAAGCCTCATGTTATCTTTGATTCACTTCTCCTTGAACTACAGTAAATGCTGTGGCTTGGGAAACAGGGGGTATGAATCGGTATAATGTAAACTGGAAGGTAGAAAAGGATCTTTGTTTCATACATAGAGTAAGAAATGGTTTTCATATAAAAATAATTATGAGGAATTTTCTACAGGACCCTATTAGATGCAACCCTGATGTGCACAGCAGAGGAGCTGCAAAAATATGATTTCTCATAGTGCCAAAAAGCACTTTATTATATCTATGTCACATCAGTAACAGAACATTTTCAGAGCTTTCCTTTATAATTGAGCTGATGTAATTTACAATTCACACTTGTAATCTGCTGGCAATATTGTCCAACAACGTTTTCCTTTGTCCACTCCAGCACTAAATTCTGAAACAAGTCTCTCTAACAGTATTATGCTGTAGGGGCACATAGATATTTCCTTTAAAAGTGCTGCATGATTTATGCACCATGTATTGCTAGTCCTTCTCTGCAGTGTCTCAAAAGAAATGTTTTAATCTTATAAATAAAACCATAAAAAATAATTTGCGTTGTAGTTGGTCCCCATGTCACTGTGTTGATAATACAGAACTGGAGGTGCAGGCTGACAATTGTAAAATTAGGCCCTTTTTCCCCCACTATACAGTAGCCTTTGATTTGTTCACTATGTAATGGCTAGAGGTAGGTATAACTTGTAACCAGCTGTCTTGGGAAAATTACTTAGGCATATATTCACATATTTATTCTTTTCTCAGTGCCAACCAGCAAATATTTATTGTCCATTATCTGTAGCTCCCTGCAGTCATATGGAGTTGTAGGTCCTGGAAAACTGACTTGGCTGAGGTTGGACAGAAGGAATGCTAGTGGAAATTTAGTCCTGATATTTTTAGCTTATGTATGTCTTATATATGTGTTTTGATTAATTTTTCCTATTCTAAACTTTTGATCTAATTCATGAAAAAAGAAATCCTGTCTTTTCACAGGAGATTATGTTTGTTAATAAAGACGTGGAAGTTCTCTGGCTCAAGTTGAGGCACAGATCCCTTTCCCCTCACATTTGTCTCTGACTTATTGCAAATTAGATACTACAGACAAAATCAGTCCCCGTAAGAGGGGTTTTGCTGCAGAAGAGAATGGAATGGGATTTGGCTCATAATCCGATTGCTGTGCCCTTTTCCATAATGAATGAACACTGTAAATGAATAAGTGAACAAACCTGTGTTTAATGCATTCCTTTATCTGGCATGGGTGTAATTGGAAATGTGGTACTTTGGAGACCTGTGCAACTTCTGTGTATGATTCATAGTAAAAGAGATACATGCATTACAATTTGTTGGGAAACTTTATTCATTTTTATTGAATTTTACCTATTGCATGAGTGATTGGATGAACACTAGGTATAATGTGGCGAATAGTCTAGTGACTCCAATTAAATTATACCTCATATTTTATTTTCCATTTGAAACTACCTTTTATGTGCAACATAATTCACTTTTGTTTGATTTCCTTTTTAACCCCAGTTTTACCAGTTTTGACTTTGTTAATGTAACAATCAGATTCAGTGCTGACTTCCTGGTCACAGATCCCTTTGCCTGATCTTGCAATATTGACAATCTACTTACTGTGAGGAGTAAATATATTTCTGGAGTTAGCAATGAGAAATATGAAACCTTTCTTTAGGGTTTTCAAATCACTAATTTTTTTTTTATCTCTATTAATAGAAATTGCTTTGCTTGGAAGACTTTGGAGTGTGGAGTTTTCTACATAGGAAACTTGACACCTAGGTGTCCTCAGTCACTTGAATTTTCTTACAGCCTAGGATAAGTGTATGCCCTTGATTTCTTAAGAATGGATTGGGTGTTGGGTTGGTCCTGATATGTGTGTCTGCAGAAATTTTTCCAATAAAACAAATGTTCTGGCATGATATTTTATTACACTGTCTTTATTGAGCATATTTTATGTATCAAGTGCTGCATTACTAATGTGTGTTCAAATAAGTATAACCGTGACTATGACATGCCTGGCAGGTACAGAAGATGGGCCAGCAAAGTAATATAGTGACAATATCAGTATTCAGTAAAGTGGGTACATGTCTAATCTCAAATATAACCCTGTGAAAGCCAATTTACCTGTAAGCATATATTCAAGTGATTTGTAGGATTGAACACTACTTGCAGAATACAGTAGTTCTGAAAAATAGAAAATGTAGGTTGTTTTATTTCAATAGAGGAAAAAAATGCATTAGTTTCAGCAGATAGTAACTTCTATTTGCCATCTAGCTGATCTGCCAAAAAGAATTGTCATTTCCATGACTATTTTTCAAACGTGTGTATTCCAGAAGTGTGAAAGTTAACTTTAATAACACATAATATTTTTGTTCTCTGTTGTCCGAAAGGAAGAAATGGAACTGCCAAATTTTCCACCAACAGGTAGGGAAAGAGATCAGTCTTGCCCAAATTCAGGCAAGAGGAGAATCACTTAGAAGGATTGACTCGTCTAATAGAAATAGTTTTGGTAAAAGTTTCTGTAACTTGGCAGTCACTTGCAATAGAAGTTTTTCTTCAGTTAGGATCATGCCCTCATCTTTTGATAAACAGATGTTGGCCACCAAACTGGCACTATCTTACTGTCTGCTCTCAATATTAGAATGTCGAGAAAGCAAGGATTATAATATATATTTTAAAAATTAATAAAACCAATTTCCTCAGTGCTTTCTGTATAAAATATAAGATACAAGAGAGCTTCAGGGTCTCACATCATAGTTAAAGAACCTTCTCACTCTCTTTTGAACTATTTAGATGCTTTTACAATAAACTTGTCCTCTAATGCAAGTACCGTGAGAGATTTTGAAGTATGAGATATCACATAAATCCCTGAAGTATCTCCTTCTGTCTTCCAAAGCTGGAATTTTAAGAGTGGTGAATGGTCTCAGACACAACTAGGCATTAAATGCAGTCTGTGTGTTCCCCGTGTTATCAGGGCTGGCCACGCTTTATTGAAAGTAACATGTTGAAGAGCCTATGAGGCCAAACACACTCACTTTTAAGTGTCATCTACATCCTTCTGCTGAAGCATAAGCACATGCATATAATAATCTGATGATAGCTTTTCATTTTCTTTGACTATTGTGAAGATATATTTGGAGGCAGCCAACCTGATATAACCTTGTCTTCCCCTCAGAGGTGGTACCCATCGTTCAGAAATGACAATGGAAGTGTTCCTGTATATTGCCCTGTCACTTTGGCTGAATTACCAGTGTGGTGGTTGTAACCTGAAAACTTCACAGCTCTGACATCCATTCTGAATTTAAGTTTTATTTTCTATTTTAAGTTTTGCGCCTGCAGTGGGTTTCATTTTGTTTGGTTTCCCTTTCAACTACAGGAAAACAGATCTGTGGTTTTCTAGAGAAGTCAGTAATTGATTTACCCTGCTGGCACTGCTGAGAGGTCTGGCTGTTGATGCTCCTGTGGCAGAATCAGTGTCTCACAGTGGCTTCAGTGTCTCCTAGTGGCTATGTAAAAAGGGTTTATTAAAATGATACGGTAGAGATCAAACGAATGTACTCAAGCTCTTCTTGTGTCTTCTGCTTGTCCATTTTTTTTTCAGCTGTATTTATCCTGACATGTTTTACCAATACTTTTTTATCACAGTGCTCCAGAACACTGCACTCAGCAGTTCAGCTTTTTTCCTCTCTTAATCATCCTGTTTATCAGACAAACATCACTTGAGAAAAAAACCAAACAGCTGGAATGTTTCAGAGTTGGTTTGTTAGTGAAATAAAAACCATGTAAATGTATATTTCGAGTCTGAGAAAGGAAGAACCATGCTTATTTTCTCAGTTGCTAATTTTCCTTATTTTGTAAAGACACTTTAGAGGGGAAGATGTTACTTGAGGGGTAAAAAAAAAAAAAGGCAGAATTTTCATCAGTGCTATTACCTGATTTTAGTGACTTTTTAAGAAATGAGATGTTAATGAAACTGGATGATATGTACAAACAGCATTGTGAAGTGGGAGTTTCAAAACTCCCCCTTAGTGTTTTGGTTTTTTTTCATAAAAGCTCTTTTTTTTTTTACCTACGTATTACAAAGCTATTTATTTTGCTGGGATTTTAAAATGTCATTACTAATTAATGACTGACAATTTTTTTAATGCTTCCAATTTTTTTTTAATATAAGAGCTATGAGGACCAAGCTCAGTGGGTGTGCAGAAACCTCCTGTGCCAAGCTCAGTCTCTCAAGACCAGTGAGGATTTTATTTATTTGAGACTTTTACTTTCTCCAGTATGAAAGAGTTGTGTATTTTCAAGGAATTTTTGGGAATTCTGAGTTGCTGGTCTGAATTGAGATTACCTTTATCCTGTCTCTGCCTCCATGTTCTGCTCTCACTTACAGAAGTTTTATTGTTTTACATTTACTTCTTAGTTTTTCGCCTGATAACAACCTTAAGGTTAAATAGCCCTATAATGGTCTTCCTGTTTGTTTTGCTGTGTAACATAAACTTAGAATTTCCTGAAGTAGCTCTTGTGTCAGACATAATGCGGTTCTTGGTTGATTTAGAGCTTATATTTTTAAGAGAAATTGAATGTTGATTTGGAGACTTCAAGTGATGGAGAATTCAGCATATCTGTAGGCAAATTGTTCTAAGGTTTGATTATTCACCTGGTAAAATTGTGTGGTTTATTTGTATTCTAAATCAGTTCACTTTCAGCTTCAAGCTACTGGATATCAGATGTTGGAAAGACAGCAGTGATTTAACAAAGCTATTCGGTGAAAAAATAATCCTAAACTTATATAGAGTGAGGAGAAAGATTTCTGTGAGAAAAAGATGCACCTTTCTGGGAGAGTAATTTTAAAAAATTGAAAAGAACCTGTGATGAGCAATTATAAATGTGGGGGAATGTAGGGAGATAAAATCACCTTTCTCATTCTCTTCTAGTCTAAACCTATGATGAAAGGCTAAAATGTAATTAGTGATACTGAATACAGGGAGGACAGCATATCCCCTAGTATGAAATGCCTAACTTTCCAGTGCCATCACTGAAAAGGGGCAGCCTCAGCACATCAGCAAGAAGCCATGTTTGCTGAATAGAGAGGGGAGTGCAGATGCCGTGTTGCCCAAGTTTTACGTCTCCAATAGATTTACCAGGATGCAGAGCTGAACGAAATCTAGCCCTTGCTGAATGGCTCTCTGCTGTGCAGCCTACATTCAGAAATGTATTTCAAAATGTCCCCAAGACCTCCCTGTAGGAGCAAAAAAGCACCCTTATTGTGTATACAAAAGCTTGAACAACTCTCATTTTGAAGATTAATATAAGCCACTGTGATTTATCAGCAAAATGTGCCTCACATCAGGTGTTGAGCCAATGGACAATCCATTAAGCAAAGGAGGAGAAAATGAATACTATTAAATCATTTTTTTGTCCCTTTTAACTGTCATTTTACCCATTTTCTACCATGTGAGTGGTGTTGTGACAATATTTGGTGCACTCAGTCATTCACTGACTGTTGTGTATTTCATTTGTTCTGAAAACTGCTGCCACTGGAGAGGAAAACAAAGCAAAGCAAAACCATTGCCACAGGTCAAACTTAGAGGAATCCAATTTTATCAAGAGAAGTCTGGAATTCACAAGCTATAATCTGATGTTTTAAGGTCCCAGAGGTCAGCAGTGAAACAATCCAATAGAAGGGACTTAAAAATGTAGATCTTTATAGAATTTGTCTCACTGGCCCAACCTATTGAAAATTGAATGAGTTAATTGATTTGGTGAGTGGGGCTTTGTACAGTTTGATTGTGAAAGATTTAAAGTTATAAACAGAAATAGTAAAAAGTAATAGCAGATGACACAAAGTTGGGCAGGAGTGTTGATTTGCTGGAGTGCAGGAAGGCTCTGCAGAGGGATCTGGACAGGCTGGATCGATGGGCTGAGGCCAACTGGATGAGGTTCACCATGGGAAGTGCTGGATTTCTCTGCTTGGGGCACAACAATGCCCTGCAGCACTCCAGGCTTGAGGATGAGTGTCTGAAAAGCTGCCTGGAGCAAAGGGACCTGGGGGTGCTGGTTGAGAGCAGCTGAACATGAGCCAATGTGTGCCCAGGAAGACCACTGGCACCTGGCCTGTACCAGCAATAGTGTAGCAGCAGGACCAGGACCCGGATCGTCCCCCTGTGCTGGGCACTGCTGAGGACACACCTCAAATCCTGTGTTCAGTTTTGGGCCCCTCATGACAAGAAAGACATTGAGGGGCTGGAGCAGATCCAGAGAAGGGCAACAAAGCTGGGGAAGGGTCTGGAGCACAAGTCTGATGGGCAGCTGAGGGAGATGGGGGTGTTTAGCCTGGAGAAAAGGAGGCTCAAGGGTGACCTTATCACTCTCTACAGCTCTCTGACAGGAGGCTGGAGCCAGGTGGGGGTCGGTTTCTTCAAAATAACAAACAATAGGACAAGAGGAAATGACCTCAAGTTGTGCCAGGGGACATTTGATTGGATATTAGGAAAAATGTTTCAGCAAAAGATTATCACCTTCTGGCACAGGCTGCCCAGGGCAGTGGTGGAGTCACCATCTCTGGAGGCATTTACAAGATGTGTAGCTGTGGCACTTGGGGACATGTGCCTCCAGGGGTTTAGTGGTGCACTTGGCAGTGTCAGGTCAATGGTGGGGCTTCATGATCTCAAAGGTCTTTTATAACCTAAATGATTCTGTGATTGTAAATCTAAAAGAAAATAATGAAAACTTAGTACTTCACTGGGGGAAAAGGAAGAAATATGAGCATAATAAGCAATAACTTAATATAAGTTTACCTGTCATAAGGTTGACTTAGGGCTAGCCATGATTAATATATAGTATTTTATAGTTTATCTTGTGTTATAGTAGATTAAAAACGCTCCTCCCACTGAGTCACGAGAGGTTGTAGATAATGAAACAGAGCAGTAACCACTCACAAAAGAGCTTTTGTGTTAAATGCTTAAGATTGTTTTAATATAATGTCATACATTCATGCGAATATCTGAGTTCTGACATACACAGAAAACCTTTTCCCTTTTTAAATCAATATTTATACTGTCTTCATGTTGCTACTGAATGATTCATTCAGCTTATGTCTATGCATTGCTAACTTGAGGCAGTACATTAATTCACAAACTATTTTAAGTTCATAAACTTCTTCAAAATAGTCAATAATACTTTCAAGGCAGATGCTGTTCAGTTTGACATCTGTTCATACGACAGATCACTTGTTGGTCTTTAAAGGATAATAAGAAGCTTGGCTTTTAAATAATGCTTTTAAATATATAGTGTAATGCAATTAATACTTCAAAATAATACCTTTTTCTTCCATTACAATACCTCTCAGAAAAGCTGATTGTTTAAGAAGCACTAATAGTAATATAGAATCCCTACACAGTTTTGAGAATAGATACAAATAATAGTTGGGTCTTAACTGAGCAAGTATCTGGAAATTGGTGTAGTGTCAGTAGATGAACAGCGACTCTTCAGAGGATTTCATCACTTAAGGTTAAACACATGCTTAAAAAGCTTGTCAAAAAAGTGTCAGTGCTTCCTTGGCTTAGTTATAACAGGGAGGAAGAGCCTGCACTCAGAACTAATCCTGAGTGCTCCTCTGTATTATTGTTGTTGTTGTTAATGTCTCTTTTGACCTCGGAAGGTTGGTCTTGGATGGGAAATATGAACCAGATACTGGGTAGGAATCAGGTCCTGGACTGCTGGTTGCAGTTGAACCAGAGTAATATTGAAATGTACTTTAAATATAGGTGAAGTGAAAAATAAATCTGTTTTTTGAATCGAATCCCTTAATGTGAAGGAAAAAAAACCTCTTATTTTTCTCCAAAATTAGGGCATGTAAACCTGAGGATGATATAGTAACTTCATTCAGGTCACAGTCACAGATGGCATTTTCTTCAATCCTCACAAAATTCCAGCACAGGAGTAATACTGCTGTAAGGAATACAGTGTAAAGCATTGGTCCTCTTTTGTTTTAGTCTATTACTTATAGGTTGAAAGTATTGAATGTCTTTCTTATAAAAGTACAATATAGCCATTATTCAAAAAGTACATGTAGCAAAATCATATAGAGCAAGAAAATCTTGGCTTTTCTCTGACATAAAGTGTATTTTTCTCTCTGTGAAATATCAGTTGTATGGATGTCTACAGTAAAAAATAATGTTGGGGCAGTAGCTGGTCTAGAACATAGATAAGTACAGTCTGCACTTATCAGATTTAGAAATGTGCTTTCATGGATAATGCTTACTAAAACATAGTGAATGAATGCAGAGAACTTTCAGTCTCTATTTGAAAACTGTGTTATCCAGCATATTGCTCTTCTCCCCTAAATAGCTGGGGAGTATTACCTTCTCATGTTTTTGTAAAGTATTGAAATGAGATGGAAACTTATATACTCACTCCCTAAAAATTATTTCCTTAGCATTAACCTGGCCAGAAATGACTAAACTCAACCAACAAAAACTTTTCTGACATTATGATTTGGTACAATTGTTGCATAAAAGGCTATGCTCCATTAAAATAAATATCTTTCTCAGTCATTGTAACTGCAATATGGTTCCCAAACTAATGAAGAATAAAGCAGTTCTCACTCTACCTACAGCCCTGGAAACACCATATGCACAAACAGAGCATTGTTTTTTTGTTATTGCAGCTTTCCAAATCCAAAGGGCAGAAGCTGCAAGTAGGGGAAAAGAAACAAAAATATATTCACTTTTTTTTGCAGAATGTACCAATGTCTGACTACAAGTCAAGGGCTCGTCAACAAATTATTTCCATCTAAATTTAAGAGCTATTTCTGACACTTTAAACTGCTTTGAGGGTGTTCGTCTTTGGTTGTTTATTTAGTTTTGTTGTGAGGTTTCTTTGGGTTTTTGGTTGGTTGGTTCTTGATTTGTTAATTTTGTTTCCCTATATCCCTCAGGTCTTGCTAGGGCATATGAATAATGTACTCCTCCCCAACAGGGATTTAAGGGGACACGTGTGACTCCTTATCCTAGTAATAGTCTGCATAATTTCCTGCTTAAAAAAAGATAAAAATAGCTCTAGAGTTTCTCTGCTGCTGGTTTCCATTTTATCTTCCTGTAATGTAGCCTGGTTCACAGGTAAAGCAGAAGGAAATGCTGCCTTCACCATGATAATTTTAGGCTTTGAGAAGTGATGTTTTGTCATGATCTCTAAGTGAACTTCTTGCATTTGATGACAAAATGCTTTAAACAGTTGTATGGTTTATGGCAGCTGCATGGAGAGCGCTGCCTTTTGCTTTCTCACATTTTAAGCTGTTCCTTCTGCCTTTGCCTTTCCAGGCTTCATTTCATTCAGATGTAAAAGATAGCATCCCAGCATCAATATTGCAACTCTGGGCCTGGATGCTTGTGTAATTGACTTAAAGTTGTTAAAATTCACAGGATCATCAGCATGTGCCTCGATTAATCAATTTTTCAGAAACACAGAATCGACAGTTTAATGAGGAAAGCTTTCCCGGGATCACAGTCCCCTCCTCCTCATTACGGGAGTCAGTCTTACATTAAAGAAATGGTAAATCCTATTTGATTTCCCTTTCATGAAAGACTGAGCTGTCCCAGGTGTAACCTTTCTTTGTGCTGGATGAGGAGGACAAGTGCTAAAGTAATGAGATAATCAATAAGAGTTGTTTTTGTATTGTTCATCTTGCATACAACTGGGGACATTACGTGTTTTCCTTGGTTTTTGCTCCTTTGCTAGTCCAGCCCATTACTGACAGAGCCAAGCAGTTATTCAAGGTCAGGCAGCTCCCTGGTTTCAAACTTTTCTTTGGCTCTTCTCCCATTGTCATTTGAATTAGCCTTAGCTCATCAACATAGCTTTTAAAAAATGCTACTGAGATCGTGGTTTAACGAACTGAGAAATGAATGTGTTGACCTTAACTTTTTAAAGGGGATCACAGGATAGTTTTGCTCATGGCCTCATTGGTCTCACTATGGAATAACCCCTTCAAGTAAATGTATTTTTCCACAGCTCTCCTCCCAAAGTTAAAGGATATCTCTCAATTAGCTGAAGTATTCTCCTTTTAGAGCTCAAACATCTTGGATTAGGTTAGCTGAGTGGTGTCATTTACTGGAGATTTTTATCAGGTCGTTGAGCTGTTACGTTGTGTAAAAGTCAGTGTGTTACAATCCCACAAATTTAGATTATTTAAACATTTGTATATGAGTATTACCTAAATCTGAGGCAATATTCATCTCTCATTTTCTGAGGGGAACACTATTACACAAGGAGCTTCCTGGCCTGTGGTGAGAAAGATGGTAAGGATGAAAAAAAAACCCAAACAAGTAGTCCAAGCATTCTTCATCTTACTGAAAGAGAAACAGCAGAATAACTTCAACAAAACCTGGCTTCTTATGTCTCAGCCCTGGGCTCAGCTGTTGGCATCCAGTCTTCTCTCTCAAAGGGGTTAACAACTCCCCCCTGTTATAGGATCATTAAACATACCTGCCCCTGCTCCTGTTTCTGACCTTTTATTAGTTAGATCATAATACTCACGTTCATTTCCTGGGAGTCTTTTTACTTTATTTTGATTTGTAGAATTTGGTAGGAAGGAATACTGTGGTATGAGAAGGGAGCATTTGATGAAGTATCGACTCTGTCGGATAAGTTTTAGCTGAAGAAAATGGAGGGTTTAGGTACATTTTACATAACGTTTAGCCACTCTAGTCCTTTTTTAACTTGAAGTAAATTTTCTTGTAGTCTGCATATTCTCTGTGCATGCAGGCTTACACGGTGACTTACCCAGACTGGGAGCAATGCTGTATTTGATGCTTGGAAAAGTATGAAAATACATTATTTAATGTCATTCATTCCAATTAAAGTTCAGTAGGGTGTGTGAATTCTGGGATAATTGTTTGACTATGGTGTGAAAACTTTTCTTTTGCTTCCTTTCCCTATTCATGATGTGATTTGCATAATAATTCTTTAAATTCTAGGCTGTGAATATTACCTCATTAACATAATTACCTAATTTTTTGTTTCGTGAATTACAATAGATAAGTAATAATAGTCTCAGCTTATTATCACATTTTCTTCTGTGCTTTGTGATCACAGTAAACAGATGAGCAACGTGAGGTTTTTTTTTTTTTAAGGGGGGACTGTTCAAATATCAGAATGATTATGTGACCCATTTATGCACATGCAAAACCTTCAGGATATTTCAGCTACTGACTGCAGCAACCTTTCAGGAACCTGCCTGAAGTCTAGGTCTTCATTAAGCTTCCTCTTCATCAGGAACTACTTTTACTGTATTCTGACACCATTAGGAGAATTAAACACCACTTTTCCCCTTTAATATAGAAAATTAAACCAGATTATTAAAGCATTTTAGTTCCTGCAGAGATATGTCTCAGGTACCTATGCTGGTTTGTGGAGAAAGAGTGCTTATGTAAAAAAAAATAAAATAAAATTGCATTTTATTGCAGTTACAAACTCCTTTTCTGTAAATATTTCATGTCTAAATTATTTGTATTGGCATCAATAATCTCCTAGAATCCAGAGAAACTGCTTTTGCATATAACATATTTTGTGTGTGCAGGACTCTCCTGCAAAGAGAATTCCTTTTCAGACAAATCTTTAGATGCAATTTGCTATTTTTAATATATTAATGTTTGCCACATAAACACCAGTTCTGGAATATACAGTTTTTAACTGGGAAATCAACAAAGACAATTACAGTTTTCAATTATATTTGAATGTATTTAGTCTTAATAAAACTTCATTTCAAAGTGCTTTAGAAATTTTTATATTAGAGCTGCTGTTATGCAAGTCCCTGCAAGGAGCTCCTGAGGTGGTTTTGAGAGATCTAAAACATGGCTTTTTCCCAGAAAGTATTAGCTCTAATTAGACACATTCCCTGGCACCTAAATATGGTATAAAAAGGATTTTTTTAAGAGCAAGAAGGCATATAATACATTGGCTATACTGTTCTCTTCCAGTCTTTATCTCAAGAAGAAAGTATGATAATGCTTAAAATCTATTTAACATAACTCTGAAACCAGAGGGATTCTACTCATCAGATACATGTTTACAAGAATATTATCATTGTGCTTCCATCTAGTGAGGGGTCCTGGATGTGGGTTTGATTGGCTGCATAAAGCCAATAACACTGGTGAGGACAGTAAGTGGTGGGTTCCTGTCCCCACAAGTTTATAAGTGTTCATTTCTCTGGCCATGACATTTTTTATCTGGATCAGGTGTCTTATTTTTAATTACTTAATTTATGTCTGTCATGTATGATTCTTTATTTCTAAAGGAAATTATCTTGAGAAAGGAAAAGTTTTCAGCAGTTTTGTTTTACTGCATTAAAAAAAATCGTAATGTAGCAAAGCTCTACAAAGCCCTTGTGAAATTTCCAGGGTCAGTTGAAAGTAAACATGGAAGAAAGCTCTTCAGAAAGCAAAAGGGTCTGTTAGGCTTTTTTTTTTGGCCGAACTGTTTGCTCTGCAGCTCTTTGATATGTACATAAAACAAAAGACAAATTTCATTAATATTTTGCTTTTTCTGTCTACACTGAATCAGAAGCTTATCTGAGCTAGTGAAAGGCCTCCCAGCCATCATCACACCTTGTGGTGAACAAGGAAAAGCTATATAGAAGGAGAAAGCATGTAATTAGTAATAGTTGGGGGGGGGAAGGTGTAGACACAAGCTATGTTTTGAACTGATTTTAAGGCCGTGTATACTGAAAACCTAACCTTTTCAAAAATTCACAGAGCCCAATGAACATTTCTTTAAAAATTCTTCTTTTAAAAGTCAGGACTGTAAAGGCAAAGACTGTAAAGACTGACAGTGAGGACTGTGGTGGCAGTACTGGGATTTATTTGTAGAGCACATGAAGTCTGCAGCACACCTTGTGCTCACCTGCTTTAGGGAAGAACAGAATTGCCTCCAACAGCATGTTGAAATCACCTCTGTGGTCTCAGTGACCAGCAGAAGGGGCTGATGGAGGGAGGAGGCTGGAGTTTCCTCATAAATGCTGCCCTTTAGAGAGATGCAGTCAGGCTGAAAAGTTCAGAGCAAAGCAGTGCCAGTGATGGTTTCTGGGAAACAAGGACGTGTCTGTGGCTTGTCTCTGTGGCCAAGGTGGGGGTTGGTTGGAGCTGCAGAAAGTGCTTCTTTCAATACTTTCTGATTTTCTCCCACATTTTCTTACCTTTGTTAACAGCAATGATTGTTGCAAAGCCCCAGGTATTTAGATCTTCCTCTTAATATTTACCTTCATCTTAATATTTTCAACAAGACAATGTTTTGAGGTGGTAGAACTTCTTCACGGAACAACTAGTTCTTTCCACTGAATCTCTTAGGAGAAAAATACTGTGATTTGTATTTTCAATCAAGAATTTTTGACCTAAATAATAAATTTTTCTATCTACTTGTGGGATTGCGTTGTTGTTGTGCCAATTTTCCTGAGAGCAAAGTGACATGTTGCAGGAACAATAAAACACTTTGGTCTTAGAGGAGTAGAAAGAGATATTAGTATGTAATTGTTCTGTGCTGGCATGGAAGCAGCCCAAAGTTACACTGGAAATTCTGGTCCTCTCCTCAGATTGTTAACTCCTGTGACATTGTCGCAGCCCAAAGGATATCCATCCATTCTGTCCCTTTGAATTTTTAAAACAAAAACACAGTTAATATTTTATTGCATTTTGAATCCTGCTAATCGTAAAATGAACCTCTTCCTTGTTTTGTTTGCACTGTGTGTCTTTAAAGTGGGCATCAGTAATGGGACAGAAATAGGACCCTTTTTTTCTAACTTCTGTAAAAGGTTTTTTGATACAATACTATCCTTAAACACATTTTTTTATTGTCTGGATCAGAGAAAATATCCTCACGAAAGAAGCAAAACTTTTGAGATAAGGTGTTCATTTTAAGTGTGCCTGACAGGAGTAAACATGACATCTCTAGAGTCTTATCTCACAGAAATAAATATAAAAGACAGACTCTGACAGTAGTTTCATAAGTGGATTGCCTCAGTTAGGTCAGTGTAGTCAAACAGACACATACAGTGTATGCTTAGTAATATTGTGTTCCTAATTTCCAGTTATATTGGAACATCTGTTATTCACAGTGGTGAACAAAAGGAGTTGCAGAATAGTGTTGTTGGATAAAATCTTTATGGACACTTGTGTCTGAAAACTGCTTTGTTATTGAGAGTGTAGGAGTGATTTGTTGCAACAGCATGACGTGGGGTAGTATCTTCTTGAGTGATATTTGAAAGAGCATAAATACAGAGAAGTACTGTCGTACTTAACATGGATAAAGGTATCACGTGCTAATATAAGTGATTTAAAGATGAAATTCCAGTGCATTCTCTCTGTATCTGTCTTTTTAATTCCTGGAATTAAGCCCTTTCTAACGGGGAGAATCAAAGTTGGTGCAGAAATCTGGCTCAAAATGAGTAGTATATTCAAGTGTCTCAAATTGTATTTTCAGATTAGGTGACCAGGTTCTTCAGTTGTCCTGGACATGCAGTACATAAGACATTGATTTTGGATTACAGTGGATATGGGTAGAAGATACTACCTGAATTGTATCATTTGCAAAATAAGGATGTGAAAGCTCCTGGGCTGCTCCTCTGAACAGAAGTGGTTTGTTGTTTGTTTGATTTTTTTTTTTTAAGAGTATGTAATTGAAAATTGATTTACCTTCTTCCACAGAGCTATATGAAATCAAAGTTTTGATTTGAGGCAAGAGGGACAAAAATCTGATGCAAAGCTTAACTAACCCACATACTGTTTTTAAAAACCACACAATCAAGCAAATCTTATTTACTTCAGCAATTTGTTGCAAGATTTTTTTCCCTCTGAAAAATATCCAAAGGACTATATGGTAATATGGATAGTTTCCTGATACATAAAGTTGTACTCAGGTCTTTATTCTTTTTTGCAGGAATGATCTAGCAATCCATAGGATTTTTAATTAGGCATTTATCTACAAGATGTATAATTTCACAAACCCCCGTTAACTATGATGAATTTGAAAATTTTAGACCAACTGTATAAAATTCTGCCAGTTCTTTGAGCTCCAATTAAATGCTTGTTAATAAATCCTCCATATCTATCTGGAGTTTAAGTAAATTCCTTGAAGTTTATTTCCGCTATAAATAGGCAGGCATTATCTACTGTGTCATTTCAGAGGCCATTATTTCATAAATTAAATAGATAAGAGAATAAAGAAAACAATCTCAATACTTTTTTAAAAAGCAAGGACTACATTAGAAACATAAGATGGACATTATATCGACTTATCTCACAAATGAATGTGAGTCAATTTAGAGGGTGAAGGGATAGTCTTCTAAACCCCTGTTTAAGGTCAATAGAAACTGCCTGCTTGTGAAAACAGCAACTTCCTTTCATTGTTGCTGCAGCTCTAGCTTGGAGATGATTCTAGTTATCTTTCTTAGAACTGTTAACTCATTTGGACTGGTGGAAGTAAAAAGCATGTTGCCACTCAGAGCAGACATATTTACTAAGACATTAAAATATTTTATGGTTATGGGGATGTTGTTTTCAACAGACTCATGATAAAACTAAAGGTGCCTTAAGGCATCAAGTGGAATTTCCTTATTGTATGGAAAGTCTAGTGAAACATAAGCATGTTTTATATATTTACTTTTCAGTCCCTTTTTGTAAAAGATGTATGAAATTAAAAACATGTCAGCACAAACATGTTTGTAGATTTGTGGATTTTGATGATTTCCATTTTGATATTCCTATTTCTTCTGATTTTCTAAATCTCAGCTGTAAACATTTCTGTTTCAAACAGTGCTAAACAAATACATCTTTTCTTATATTAAATACTTTAAACTAGAGATTTTTTTTAACATTCTTTGAAGTAGAGAAATCAAGTGCTGATACTGTTTTCAAACATCTCTGAAACAGTTTTGCAGTATGTTCAATTGTTTGTTTATTTTGGAAGCAGCATGAAACCAGTCTTATTATTTATGTTGAAATAATGAATTTTGTTGTGTTTCGATTCTGCATTTGCAATGAGCATAGAATAGATGGTAACAAGTAAATAATCAGTGTGTGGGACTGTCAGAAGGGGTTCACAGGAGTTTGAGTGTGTAAGCTCAGCTGAAGTGACTACAGCAGCGTTAAATATTGTTAAATATTTATTTAAATAATTATTTAAATTTCCCACTTACAAAATGTAAACCGTGTTCTCACTTTGTTCAGTAATAATAAATAAAGCAGAGTTTCTACTTACTCCCAAGTCTAGAGAAGGTGATGGAAAGGAGCTGTCTGGACTCATGGAAAAAGCAGTGCTAAGAAAGGTTGACTGTAAACATGTTGTAGAGAAGTGTTTTTTGTGACTGAGGAAAGTGAGATGAAACCTTTACTGGAGTTGGAGGGCAAGGAAGGTTACATTTTTTTTACATTTAAATGCTTCAGTTTTTAATGAGTGGGGGTTTTTTGTGGCTGGAAATTGAGACAGACAGAGAAAAGGGTAATTGTTTTGTTTTGAGCAACTTGTTTTCAACCCAGAGCTTAGAGCAATGACAAAAAGGCACAGAAGCTAACTTGTTATTTTTTGAATGTGATGAACAAATAAGTATGTTCAATGTTGGATAAATAAGCATTAAGAAAGAGGATGGAGGAGAGGATTTTCTATAAATCAACAAAGCAGTATGATGTAAGCTTTTTAAGTAATAAGAATAGTCTTCACTTGGATTCAAGTAAGTGTTTTGATAATAGGACAGCTTTTTAGCATGACAGGGAGGTTAAATTGGGTATATCATGTCAGTTCAGACATTAGGAACATAATCTCGTAAGCATTTTATTTCACTAGATTGAGGTCTCTTTTGGTAAGTTATTGGAGTTAAATTTCAGTTTCAGTGGTAAAATAACAGGACTTGTCCTCCCATAATTTTCCTCCTTTAGTTCTGCTGTGAATGTGAATTCCAGTTGGTTTGTCAGTCCTCTGAGAAATTTTGTATAACAAAGAATTCATACTGTCAGGGTTTTGGACTTACTTGAGGTGGACACATCCTAACTTGCCTGTCCAGTGGTGACTGTGAACTACACTGCTTTAAAGGTGGAGATTTTGTGTATTAAAAGTCACTGTAGCCTGTAAGTATTAGGTGAAAAGATCCTCAGGCTACCTCTCATTTACACACCCCCAGAGGGCATTCTGATACTTGGAAGTCAAGATGTAATCACAAATTTGTATGTAGATATCTGTTAAACCAGCTTCACAAAAATCTAAGCGGACTAATAACACCTTACCTTTTACTGCAAATAGAGTCCCCAATAACTTGTGTCATGCCAATATCTACTTGAGCTCACTTTTATCTTACAGACTTTTCAAGAATTGCAGTAGAGAGTTTGGACATATTGGCACTTTATCTTTCAAAGACTCTGTACTCCAGGAGTATTCTCAAATTAGGAAATCACTGTCTTTATAGCCCCTTTTAAAGGGAAGTTGGTGCAAAGCAGAAATGGCCTCATATAAAAAGTAGATCTTCTCTTGACCTTTCAACATAGGAATGCTTGCAGTATTTTAGCTGTATGCCAAAGTTAGTGCCTCATTGCAAAATAGAAGTTGTGTTGCCACTGATGCCTTGCCATTGGGTCCTGAGGGACGTGGTTAGAAGCCAAAACACATTGACCTGTTGGTTCATTGCTTGCCAGTAAAAAGATATGTGACTATGTAGCTGATTTTTGGTACATAAACTTTTCCATTTTTTGCTGAGAGTGCAAGTCTTTGTTTCTTCCTAGTTATTATCTCACCCCTGGGAACAGCTATACCACTACCAACTACAAGTGTGAGGTTTTCCTTATGTATTTATTTATGAAGTGGATAGTGTGTTTTAATATCTTTGGTTTATAATCATAACAGTGGGTTTTGTCCCTGGCATTTAAGCTTGGAGGGATTTATAGATTATATTTACTTAGCATCAGACACCAGGAAAATGTTCTTTGAAGATTTAGCCTTTTATGGGGGCTTTGTGCTTACTAGTTAATAAATCTACCTATCTTGTGTCACAGAAAGAAGTCTTGTATGTTCAAAAAGCCTCTTTCAGTTACAAACAGCAATGGAGAAAATGCTTTTTTTTCCTACTAACAATTATTTTTTAGATTTCTATTTGGCAACTTTCTTATATCTGCTGTCCTCAAAGGGCATTTTTTTGACTGGAAGAAAGTGAACATTTATTGAAGAACTTATGTTCATATAACAATAAAATAGAAACAACTGTAGTAAAGAAAATCTTCATTTATACTAAAGTGATAGCATAAGCAGAATCATGTAATGTTTTTGCAACAGGTTGAAAGGATATTTTTCATCCCTTTGTAGCAAAAACTGAAATACGCTCCCTGCTCATGACAAAGGAAGTCATGATTGCAGGAATTCTTGGCACTTGGCAGCACAGAGGTAGTGGTTGGACTCATCTTAGAGGTCTTTTCCAAAACGGAGGGTAAAATAAGTGCTCATATTGGTGGCTGTTTAAGAAACTGAAATATAGACTGTGATGTAGCTACTTGGTTATCTTGGTTCTGGTGTAAATAATACAGGTTTATGGTGATGCTTTTAATAAGCAAAAGTATTTTTTTCTAACTGATACCTTGTCTCACCTCATTTAATGATGTATTTAAGACTGAAAGCTAATAGCCTAGGACTAAAAAAAATTTCTTCCAAAGCAGTAAGGTAGGGATTGTTTTTTTCCTTTGCTAGAGAGATTTATACCTGCCAGGTCAAGGACCACATGTCTGCTCTGAAGAGCCTCTGTTTTACCAATGTAATTTTCTGATAGAGCTGTGAGAAGGGTGAAGGAAACAGAGCAAATGGGTCTTTGAGCCTGCTGCAGATGCAGCCTAGGAAAAGGTGTGACATCTCTAAGACACTGAGTCTACGAGATGTATAGGACCAAGAAAAGTAGGTCTGGGAAGGAGAGGGGAGAGGACAGTGTGGAGCACTCAGAGGACCTTTATAAGGGGCACACCTGCCCCATGCAGCAAAAAAACTCATCCTGCTGGCAGGAGTCTCTTACTTCCCACCAATAACTTAAAACATAAATTCGTTGAACTACAGCAATTTAGGCAAATGCACGTGTGAAAACTCTAATGAAATAAGAAGCCTTTGATACGAAGATTTGGGCCAATTGTTCTCTTTAGAAGTTTTTCTGTGAAGACAGTGTTTACTGTGCTTTGCAACTGCTTATCAGAATAATATCAGGAACAGCACACTATTTGATATTCTCCATGTTTGTGGGGCAGATTGGAAGTGGGATGTAGATTGCAAAGTGTGTCCTAATTCAGTAGATCATAAATAAATATTTTCTTTAATATAGGGGCATAAGCCACGTGTTATTAGAATTCAACAATGTGCAGAATCTCAGAGAAGTCTGTTTACCTATCTTCTTCAGACTGAAATTTGGTGATCTCCTAAAACAATTACAAAGCGAATTGGATTGAATCTAAAAAATGTTTAATGGAAATTAAACTGTTTGTTATATCTGCCATGAGATCTCAGCAGTTTTCACGTAGTCATTAGAATTTTTCCTACATTACTAAATTAAACTTGTTTCACTCTTGTTTATTTCCTAGTTTTTACACTTTGATGTTCTAATGTTAAATTAATAGCTATTATCTTTCTGAGATTTAATTTACACTAATTTAATTAACTTTGGTGCATCTAGGTAGATATTAATTGCTACATCAATTCTAGCAATCAATAGTTCCTGGAAAATAGACCTACAATTATTGCCTTAATTTGTAACAATGTGGAAAGCGTTTTTGCAATTTTTATATTGCTCTATTTGACGGCAGAATTTCACCCAACATACTGAGGAGTTCAAATAGTGGTCATCAGTCAAATATGATTCTTCCTTCCATTCTATTGTTAACTATTAAGCACGGATGAATCATGTTTTCATTTAATACAATATAGTTGTAACTCAGTGCACTCTGTTTAAATTGGATTTATGCTACAATTAAATTTGGACTTAAGTGATAAATATCTACATTTTCAGCAGCCATTTGTGGGAGAACTGACTAAATTTACTTCTTTTGGTGTCAAAGAATCTCATTAAACTAAGGTGGGAATTTTGTTTATTTTAACTTTTATGTCCATTTTATTCAGTGGATTAGGCAGTCATCCTTGTAATTGAATTATGAACTTAATCCCATCTCCGAGCGAAGTCTGTGTTGCTGATTACCACAGCAACCTCTAAGGGCTGCTGGGTATAATGACTCACTTGAAATGGTTTGGATGTGGATTCCAATTCAGATAAGCAGCCAGTATTTCATATTTAGAGCTTACCTTGAACACTCTGGGTCTGGAAAACTAAGCTGTTGTCAGAATTCTTTAAAGATTTCCTGTGCCTCTGAAGACACATCTTCAGATCTCATTGAAAACCAAAAATAAAGAGAAAAATTAATGGAGTAAACCCTTAAATAATTTTTTTATATCTCGGCAGGGTTTGATGACACAAAACTTGGCACAAATTAATTCCAAGTCATTCATTCATAAGTATTAAAATTCAGTTTATTTTTTGTGTTCCCAAAATTTTAGAAGACTATATTTTCTTTGTGAAAAATGGAATTGTTTTTCCTTACAATTTGAGCATTCTGCTACACCTCAGAAGAAGAAATTATTCTAATAATTGTAAGTTTATATTTCATAGGTGTTTAAATAAAAGGACAACCTGGAGTAAAATCTAATTAGGAGGTACATATTTTATGAATGTATAGGTAGATATGCAAATTAGGATCACAGCTAACTATAGTTGTGTCATGTATAATTACAGTATGTCAAAACATAACCAGTCTGTAGAGAGCTTGGAATGATTATTTTAGATGCATTTACACAGCTTTTTAGGCTTGTGTTATACTGTCCATGTCTCTCAGTACCCAAGAAGCTGGCCATCTGATGCTGTTGAATTTCTATGTATTCGTGGGTTTTGGTAAATTGAAATATAACTCCGTCGTTTCATAAGGAGACATATTTAATAGGTATTATGTATACAGATAATGGATTAGGGAATGCTAATCTCGTGCATCTGAAAAATGCATTTGGGATGGAATTACATACACTATTTCACCTAAATGTTCTAACAGGCAATTAATAACTTTGCTATGGCTTCTCCCATTAAGAATGTTGGGTTAGTCTGTAAAGTGATTTATTTAATATCCTGAAAATATGTTGGTCAAATTTCTAGAACAGATATTATAAACTCTGTACATTCCTTCAGGAGCCATTATAAGCAGTTATCAAACCACCCTGCAAGGATCCTGGCAAAGATAGGCACAGTGTCCATCGTTGTAGTGGTTGCAGTAGCAAAAGCGATATTTTCATGTAAAAACTAGGGGGTTTGAAACTCAGAGATTCTATATATGTATGTATGACCAGCTCATTGTTTCAGAATTATTTTTCCTGATGGTTCACAGCCTCCCTGGATTCTGAAAGGGCTGAACTCCTCCCTGGCTTTTTTCTCTGTAATATTAAACCACGGATTTCTGAGATACCTCAATTTGTGTAACATGCTACATAATGATAGTAACTAATTGCTGTGGTTGACAAATCAATGTATTGGCAGTACAGAGCAACACAGAGAGCTTTTACTGCTGGGGAAAAAAAAAGAAAAGAAATAAAAAGGTGTAATTCTACTCTTTGGATCTGGCTGGGAGGAATTACGTGCTCTGAGGTTGTGCCCTCAGAGAAGAGAGTCGAGTCTTCACTTCAGCTGTGTAGCTCACAAAGTCAAGTTTACTCAAAACTATCTTTTTGAACCCCAAGTAATATAGTATCACAAATTAGAATAATTGGATCTCTAGCAGGATGACTAATCTTACTCTTTTGAAGGTATCCATTACCTCACAAGAGTGTAAGAATAAAAACAGGATAAAGCCCATAGCAATACAAATTTTTTACCATCTGTTTGATTTATGTCTACTTGAAACTGTGTGTATTTTAGAAAGAAACCCCTTTTCTATCCTCAAAAAGATGAGATTCAACATCCCTCAGCAGCTCATTTTTAGCACTTAGAAGTTCCCTTGGGCTGCTGTCAGCTACAACTTATTGCATAGGTGCTTTTCACTAAACTCATTATAAAATGATTAGCCCCAGGAAGACAGTGCAGTGTTACAGCCTGCACTCCTTGTATGAAGTTTTGCATCTGAATTGTACATTGTCAGACTCTATCAAATGGTGAGCAAGAAAAAGTCATGGGATTAAACAGACAAGTTGTTAATAGGAATGCTGTCATTTCTGAGCTATATTTGTAAGAATGAGTGTCTCTAAGGCAGGATACTTTGTTTTTTCCACCAGATTTTCATTTGCTGTATTGAATTATGGTAAGAAAAGAATAATGACAAAACATGGACCAAGTTATTAATGCTATTTGTCTTTCATTACTTATTAGGCAAGTGCCTTTGTAAAAAAGCAGCATTTTTATTTTGTAAGTAGAAAATTTCCACATAAGAAATTTGCGACATTAAGGTGAGTAGTGGAAGATACCTTTGGACCAGGGAATTTTGTCATGGGAGAGTGGATCTATTGCAAGTTATCAATTCCTTCCAAAGATACAGAAGTGCATTAACATCCTCAGTACAGCCCAAACTCTTTTGTCATAATCACCTGAAGACAAATGACATGGGTGTTTGTTGTTTAAGAAGCAGCAATACTTTGGAAATTTAGTCTTTAGAGAATGAATGTTCTCCTCTAGAAAGGGAATGAGAACCTTTAAGGAGCTTTCTGGACTTGTAGCTGTGGCAAATCTGTTCCTTGTGGGAACAGGAGCAATGTTTTGTTGTGCAGAGACATTTAGACATGGATTTTGAGAAAGTTATCTGTACCCAAGTATTGTCATCATATTATGAGTACTGAGAAAAGAGAAAATCATCAGTGGTGATGATTTTGTGTGGTTGGGGAAGCTGCTGTCATGGAAGAGATGAAAGCAAAGGAGGCCACAGGGGTAAGAATCTTCCAGGTGTGGAAAAAAGCCTGTTGGCATCTGAAGTACTTCTTACTAGAGACTGAAAGAGACCTTTGTTCAGACCAACAGATGAGTTCTTTTTGTAAAAAGAGACTATGAGTAAAAGGCTTTTGACGAGAGGGTGAAACAAGTGGCTGAGGAGAGGGGGCTGTAGCAATGGCAGCAAAGACTGTGTCACATCAGGCTTTGGGGTACAAATTTTTGTGGTTGCATTTCCACTGCCAAGGCAGCAGCAACTGTGCAGGCTTCACTTCTGTTTCTCATTTTAGTCTGCACTGAGGATTTAAAACACATAACCAGTTAACTTCAGTGCAATATACTTCTCTTTCTTTACTGTGTGTGAGGCAGTTAAGGGCATAAGAACAGCACTTAAGGGTTTCCAGAGGACTTTAAGTCTTTGCCTGTTTCAGAAACTTTAGGATTAGCCTTTCTTTTTCTTTCTGGAAAAAGTAGATTTTTCTCCTCTGTGTTTTATCATGTGGTCAAAGATAATGCCTTCATGACAGTAAATCAATGAGGCCATAGTTACTTACCTGAAGTAAAGAGGTGCAGAGCATAGGCTACCATGACCTGGGGAGTTGCATCCCTTTGAGATAATCTTCTATGATTTATTCATTTTTGCCCCCTTTTTTTTTTTCATATTTCTCACTTTTTCACCATATTCACAGCAGCTCACAAGCTACTTTTCCGAGATTCTGGAGTTTCAATGGACATCCTTATTTGAATTATAACTTCAGTGTGCCTTAGCACTGTCAAGTACTTTATCACCAAATATGCAGTAAAAATTTCCTCAAAGCCCTGGCACATGAACAGACCCTTAACGGTCCCTAATGAGATATTCACTATGTGGAGTAGAAGAGAAGCTGAAATGTCATTTCTGGCAGCTGAAAGGGTACAGTTAGCCCAGGATTTCCTCTAAGACAACTATCTGAGAGGGCAGATGTTTCAATAAAAATGTTAAAAGTAAAGCATCCCTTCTGTGCCCCAAAGTCCCTAATTAATTAGTGGAGTTATTGGAGCTTGGTGGTGCTTCTTAGTCCTACCACCTCACCACCTTGGGGCAGCTCAAAACCAGACACTGAACAAATGGTAGGCGACTGTTCTGGAGTGATTCCAGGTAAAGAAAGCATTACACCTAAGAGCTCTCTGAGGATGAAGGAATGTACAAATCAGAGAGACAGAAAGTAGCTACAACTCTTGCTTTATTAAATAGAGCTGATGTGGACCTGTCCTGATAACAAGGACTGCTATTTACAGCTGCATCATTTGTCATCAGAAGCAGAGCCAAGCTTCCAAAGCCAAGAATGTGAATGATAAAGAGAAAGGAAAAAAAAAATCCTTTTTTTTTTTCTTATTCCTTATATCACATAAATGGCCATTAACTCGCTCACTCTGTGTTTTATTTATTTATTTATTTGTAAATGGAGAAAGGGTGCAGTGAAGAAGTAAGAGGTTTGTTTGTGGGACTTTTTTTGCCCCCCTCAGAACTGAGTGGGAATGCTTTTGATGTGAGATCAGCTTTCTTGGCTTGACAACTAGCAGTATATAAATGCATACATGAGCATAGCAAAGGTCATTTTCTGCTGCTCAGTACTTTATTTTTTCTCTAGGAAGTATCCTTAAAAACAGCTGAAATATTTATCTTATTGGTACAGACTGTGTCCAAACGCCTAGTTAGTTATTTTCTGAATATATGAAAAGATGTATCCTAATATAAATGTTCTTAAAGTGCAACTAGAGCCAAATTGATATGTCTGAAAACACAAGGCTTTTATTTTGCTGATTTGATCATTACCTTGACAACAAAAGAAATGTTTTCTCAACTTTATAGTAAAGTCTTTTTGGAGAAGAAGATAGATACTAAATAGAAGATAGATACTAAATAGAAGATAGATACTAAATAGAAGATAGATACTAAATAGAAGATAGATACTAAATAGAAGATAGATACTAAATAGAAGATAGATACTAAAATATCACAGAGAAAAAGAGAAGAACTAGTTGTTCACTATATGCCCCTAAAGCTTCTCCAGTCTGAGTGACTGTGAAGCCCCTACCCATGCACCAAGAACAGAGCGAACAGCCTTGCGTGCTTCCAGAGGAATATTCTGCTTAATGTAGCTCTTTGTCATAAGAAGTTGTTCTAAGATATGGTTTAGTTTTATCTTTGAAATTATGACAACTGTTTGCAGAATTTTCTCTTGCAAGCCTTTTATCCTTTTCAAACAAGCCAGAGTTCAGGAACAAAAGATCGGAAATCAAATGTTTCTTTCTTGGGCACCATTCCAGCAGTTGCTGTACAGTGCTATTTGCAAACATAATTTACTGCAAGAGCTAAAACTGGGAAAGAAATGTGTTATCCCAAACACAATTGAGATGAATTTTAACTTTTTGTTTGTGAAAATTGAACCTCTGGTCTGAATTGTTTGCTGGCTATGAGAAAATCTTCACCTTTAGACAAGGTAGTTCTGTCCTTCCCATTATTTGCTTTAGCAAACTTCCCTGACTTTTTACATTTTGGTTCAAGATCTTGAAGACCACAAAGAATAACGCTATTTGAACTATGAAGTAGAAATAAACCTTTGTCTTCTGTGGAAAGATATCTTAATTTATTTTATTTTATTTTTTAGCTAGATGAAGGGGGTTTTTCCCTGATGAAGGTCAAATGATCTAATTTTAATAGGCGATGCTTGGAGTGTGATCGTATCTAAAGATGTGACTGCCTTAATAAAATTAAACTAGGTTGGCAGTTTTCATCTCTGAAGCCATGTGTCACCTTGTGAGTAAGTCTCTAATGTAGCTCCAAGAGCATGCTTATTCAAGTAAATTTTAATTTACTGATCTTTAAGATTGGAACAATATCCTTGAACAGCATCTTACGGAAGAAATATTAATATACTGCATTTAACTTTTCCCACTCTCTCAAAGTCCAAACTTTATTTTTCCCACCTATACATTTCTCAGTTGCTGGTTTGCCTATATTAGAGGTTTTCACGCCCACAATGTGTCATTTAGGAACTTTTTCCTTTGGGTATATTGTAGCCTTTTAACGTTTTTTTGACATCTTCTAGTTCTATTGGGATCAAATAAAATATGGTTTACCACTGCCTTTTTCCCTACCCTTTAATGAAATCATTCCTCAAGGAAGGCTGCTCAGACGAAATATTTTTTAAACCACATTTTGTTATGTTTTTCCACAAGAAACTAGAACCCACCTATTTCAGTAAGTGTTCATGACCTGTTTATCACTTGAATATTGGTATCAACTGCTATTGTCACAAGGTGGTAAATATTGACAGCCTTTTAGACACTTCCACGTGGTTGTGATTCAAAGCCATATGAAACTTCAAGTTTTGCATGATTTGGTGTGAAATCATAAATGTGTTGTGAAAACAGAAATATATCTAATCAGGCACTTGAGGAAACCTTATGAGGAAACTAAATTACTACCAAATGTAAGTCTCTGCTTTTCTTGTATTAGTTTGGTTTTGGTGGGATTTTTTTGGCAGTAATTCACTTCAGTCCTATGAAATAATGTTCGGATGTTTTCATAATGTTAAACTGAATAGCTGATTTGTTTACTGTGAAGTTGCATTTCTTTCATAAATATAATTTCTTATATTAATCAAAAAAATGTCATTACACATATTTACTGAAAGAAGAAAAGCTTTTGATTTAGAGTGCTAATTGAAGGCTCTGAGTTGGAAGTTTCATAATGTCCTGCTCCTCCAATGTGATATAAAAATATTATGTTTGTCTCAATGTTAGGACATGAAAATAAGATTGTGGTGGATATAATATGCAGGGGTTCTGAAGCCTACTTTACATTTTCTACAAGTTTGAGGGGGAAGAATTGAAGCAAAAATGCGTGCAAGTGCTGCTGTTACATGCTTTTATAGTTTTATTTGCTTTACACACATTGGAGGAAAAGTGTGTATCTGTGTGGGGTACGGGAGGAAGACAGAAGGGACATGAAAGAGGCTGCAGTCCCTGCACTTGCCCCATCTCCTGCTTTGTTGATTCCTCAAGGCTGGAGCAGAAAGAGCAAGGCCATGGCCCAAAGCAGCCTCCCTTCCTGTTGGGGACAGGCTCCTCTGGCACCAGCAGCTGCTCTGCAGCACACGGAGGGTCTTCAATTGGCTCTGTGCTCCTCTGGGTCTGACTGGTGTTAGTACAGCTTGCTCCAGTCACATGTTCCACGCAGGGAAGATGTGTAGTTTGGATGCTACTTAGGCAGCAAAAAAATTCTTGAGTCCTGACCTAGATAAATCAAATATTATCCTAATTGGATACACTTAATTGGTGTTTGGAGGCACTTTTAGACAGAGTTTTCTATTTCTACTGGGAATATTTTCATTTTTCTGTTTATAATTTACACCACAAATTTGTTTATTAACAATTCCTGGCATTTCTTTCATCTTCTTATGAATTTCTGCTTGAGAGCAAGGAAAGTATATCTTTGTTCTCAGGAAAGAAAAGTTACTTTGAGTTTTACTTTGAAGCACCCAATGATATAACTGAAATGTCATGAATAATTTAAGCAAACATTGATGCAAATGTTACTAGAAATAATCAAGGAACTTTAGAGGTTGTAAATAAAACCAATTTAAAGATTGAAATTGATGCAACTTGCAATTCTAATTTTGTATACACAAAAAAGTAGGACAAAATTGTATACAGGAACATATGGGAATGGAACAAACAGCACCAGCACTCATGTGGGTGACTCATTTGTGAGTAAAAGAGCCTAAATATCTTACTCTGGCTTGCATATGTAGAGCAAGAACACTGAATTTAAAAGCATTTTAGCTTCCATCGAGATCTTTTGAAAAAGCTACATCATAGAATCCCAGGAGTCTTTGGGTCAGAAGGGACCTTAAAGATCACCCAGTTCCAACCCCCTGCCATGGGCAGGGACACCTTCCACCCGACCAGGTTGCTAAAAGCCCTGTTCAACCCTGCCTTGAACACTTGGAGGGGTGGGGCATCCACAGCTTCTCTGGGCCACTGGTGCCAGTGCTTCACTACCTTCTCAGTAACGAATTTCTTCCTAATATCCAACCTAAACCTCCTTTCAGTTTGGATTTAGTAGCTCTACATGATTTAATAGCACACATCTGGCCAATAGCTGAAATGCAAATAGTTGTGCCATTTGCATCTCTGTATGCTACAACATTCTAAACTGTCTGATCTAAATGACCTTATGATACTTTCTGTATAGTATTATCTTGTTCCTGGTAATTTATTCAAGGAAACTGCAGGGGAATTATGTTGGTACAGGCATCATTCGCCAACCACAATGCCGGGTTTTCTGCTATCTGCAAGTCTTGTTTTCTAGTTTTGGGATCCAAGTCCTACCCTTGGTTGTTGTTCAGTGTTTTTTCATCTCTTGGTTATGTGGATATTACAGTCCATCTTTGCTAAGCAGGTTTTATGCTTTGAGACACAGACTGTGTGTATGTATCACAAAACTGGTATTTCACCTCCATGTTTTCATGTGCTTCATGTGGCTTTTTTTAGCCCACGAGTGCTGGTTCAGTGTAAGGGGAGGTTGGCAGCCTTCTCAGGGCTGTGAGGGCAGCAAAGCTCCAGGCTTACAGCTTGCTGCATCACGTATCTCAGTATCACCCCACCCACAAATACAGGCTTGGAATCCACACACACAGTAACACATCCAAGATTTGCCTAAAGAGTGACTGAACCGTGATGCTGGAACCCACAGGGTATCTACAGTCCTCTGGATTACATTGAGTTTTAAGTAGATAAAGATAAGATCTTTGCCTGACTAGAATTTTTCAGACATTTCTCTCAAATATTTTAGAGGAGTATAAATAAGCTACAGTGAGAGAGACTAAGGCAGCACTTCAATCAATTCAGCTCGCTACCAGTCATTCTGTACCAGTACTGGTAAAACAAATAGATGGAGAGAAAAGAAAGTCTGCAAGAATAGCATTTTTAATAAACAGTAAAGAATAAGTTCATGCACTGCTTTAGGCTACTTTTTAAACATTATAGCGATGATAGATTTGCACTATCTTATTCAGATATAATTGTTTTACTATAGTTTCTTTCTCAACAGAAGAGATTATAAAAAAATACTTGAAAGATTTAATTAAAAGCTGTTCTCTCACATTTAATACTGCCTAATTCTTTTAATTAATCTGAATATCCTTAATTACTTCTGTAATTTTTACCATGTGTAAATAGCTAATTAAAGTATTAACCACCATCAAATGTAGCCTAGAAATAAATATATAAATGCTCTGTCGCTGATTAAGAGGATTATACAAAAAAATGGGCGAGTTTCAGGTATGAATGCTTTCTGATTGCAAATACAGTCAGATTAACTGTAGTAAAAAGGGAAGTAGATGAAGGAAGTTCATACCATTTCTTACTGAGTTTATAGTTTCCTACTGAGCCAGCTAATATAAGACTTCTGTAGCTCTAGTGATGCTCAGAGAAGTTTGGAGGTTGTTTGAAACTTCACCAGTTAGTTACAGTCCTTGAGGGACTGTCAGTCAATGGAGATTGCTGGAATGCAATATATTCAGCCTCCTTTACTGGGTTTCAAGGACCAGATGGTAGGGGACATAGTTATGACCTACATCCTCTGAGAAAACTTCCTTTCTCATTTCCAGAGTTGTGTAAAAGGTACAGGGAGCTCTTCTTGCTCCTGGAGGTTGCACTACAGAATAGCCTCATATTTGTATGTGAGCCAAAAGAGGATAGTGACAAATGCACTGCTGAAGGAGAATAATTTGACCTCTTCCTCATGATCAGCTTGGGAACACCATCAACACAAATTCTCTGCAAAGGTATCCTGTCTGTTGTAATGAAATACAAGCCAATAACCTCTTAGCTTAGACCAACCTGAACCAGTAAATTCCCGTGAGTGTCTCTGTTTTGTGCTCTTTAGCCATTATGACTCTGGAATTAGCCCATGCTGAACTAATCCATGCCTGCCCTGTGGCACAGAGTTGCCATAATCAGGAACATTAGGGAATCTCTTAGGTAATTGGGTGTTGGGATTTTTTTATGTGGGGAAAGTAAAAGCTGCTTTTCAAGACCCATAGAAAGGGTTTCTGAAGGAGGCTAAACCAATAATTTGGTTTCCGTTTCTGCTGGGATTTGATTATTCTGGAAATTGGAACTTCAAGATTTTCAGAATTTTAGGTCATGGTTCCAGGTCCTGTGGAACTGGAGATAAACAAATGAGACGTTTCAATATGGAGTACTATTATTATTTTGTGGTCCTCTGAAAGGCTTCTATAGATAAATTACTGGCAGACGTTACTCCCAGTGGTCCTTCTAGGTTCTATTTCAAAAATTAGATGGTGCAGACTCTTGAGTTGGCAAAGCCTCAAACCAGCAATGAAAAGCTGAAAAGCTCTTCTCTTTAAAATATTCTCCAATACTGACAAAGAACATTTCTTACAATGTACAGAAGAATCAGGTTTTGTCTTTGTTATTTTAATGCTGTCTCAGATATAGCACATATTGCCTCCTCCGTGTATGTTCCAAGGGCTTTTCTATATGGTTTTTACTGTTAAAGTGGAAGATTGAGACTGGTTTGAGGTGCCTCCTAACCTTTTATTACAGAGTGCTAAGCCAAGAATAGAAAAAGTTTACTTCTTATTCTGGTAGTACTTTGATGTTTTCTGACTGCTCACAAGTAGGAAACATTATTTCAAGTGCAGTGCTCCTGGAAAATCTTCCCAGGTATGTAAGTATTCTCCATAGGTAGATCTACCACTGTTAATGAGGCATGGCTTTTGGGAATCAAGTAGTTTGCATTTCTGTGCTCTGATTTAGAATTAGTAAGCTCAGCCTCACATCTCAGTTACAGAGAGAGGAGATTCAAAGAATAATTTTCTAGTGTTTGTCCCACCTGATTTTTGCTGTAGCATGTGCTCACTATCTCTAGCTCCCACCCAGAAAGCCAGGGGAGCAGCTGTATCTCTGCCTTCTTCCTGAATACCCAGTAGACTATATAAGACAATTCTTCAGCTTCTTTTTCCTGGCATAGAAGCAATATTTCAACTGAGAATGGTGTCCAAGTTGTGGTGTGGTTTTTTTGTTTTGTTTTTCCCCATACAATGCAAATCAGGAGCAGTGGTATTAGAAAGTATCATTTGGCTCATTAAGTATTTTATTGCTGCTCAACTATTAGACATATTTTATGGCTTTGTAGTTTAATTGATGTAGGCGTAAGTTACAAACAGAAAATTAATATTATGATTATTCTTTTACATAAATCAGCTTTTTTAATAGAAAATTACCTGTCTAATTTGAATAAAAAATGTTCTGTTCTTAATCATACTGATTATACCAAAGGATATTGCACTTGAGTTTTTGAAATCATCCCCTGGGATTCTGGAAAACTTGCATAAAAATGTTAAATTTCCTTTGTTTTCACTGACATTTTGACTTGATTAACTGAAATTATAATATCTCCCTAAAGTATTGACAATTATATTGATGTCATTTTTGCTTTGAGTGGTGGCATGTTTCAGATCTTTTTTTTTTTTTTTTTTGTTCTGAAGCACATTGGAAATTTGGAGTGGTACTTTCAGAATCATAGAATTCACTTAATGTAATTTATGAACTTGTTATTTCTGGCATCCTTTAGAGAACTGAACTACCTTCCATATCAAAACAATGACAACAATATAGCATGAGATCTCTCTTCCTTTTTCCTTTGGAGGTAGAGTGTGGGTACTCTGATGGGAATCACTGGCAGGTGTAACTCCTCTCTATTACTCCCAAATTGTTGGTTTCAGAATATGGGCAATGTTAAAGGAATGATGCAGACAATTGCAAGGAAAAGGAAGCCTCATGAAAGGGTTCAGTGTTCTGCTGGAGAAGTGGTTACATCCCAGCCTCTGCCACAAAGCTTTTAAGTCACTCAAGAAAAGAAAGGTTTCACAGATAATCACTGCCTGCATTTCATTTTGGTGCTATATAACTTAACAACCAATTTCTGATTTATAGAGATACTAAGGACTGATACCTTGTAGTGCATTGCAAGTATAAAGTGCTGTAAAAAAGAATACTAGTATGTAAACAATGTGGTCCCATATTCTCAAATTCCACATCTAAATCGAACAGATGTTATGTTTACCTGATGCTCATTGTGCCCCATCCACAAAATGGGAATGATATATCTGTTTCTCCTACCTGGAGCTGTTATGAAAATTAACTTATCCCTTAATTAAAAGCCATGTACTGCCATATAAAGTACATTTAAAAACAAACAAAAAGACTGAAAAGGAATTCTTCCAGTTGCTTTTTGTTTGCTTGTTTGTCCTTGCAGAGCACAGTGAAAAGAAGAAATTTTAACATGAGTCCCTGGAAACAAATTCAGTCTGTCTGTGATAACAACTTGAGCTGAAGTCTCCAAAGACTTTGTATTTTAAAGGTTGCTCTTAAAATTAATTGTTTTCTGACATATCACCCTTCTGCCCTCAAAGGTCTAAAGTTTATTCTTGAAATCATTATGCTGGTCACTTCATTCTCTTTATAGGGAAGAACTTTAGAACTTAATTTTGTGTAACTAGTTTTAATGAGCAATTATGTGCCTTCTAACTTTGGAAAATAAACTGTCTCCTAGATCAAGTGACAAATACATACAAAATACATTCAAAGGGAAAAAACAAAACAAAAAACCTGCTTTCCCTGTTAACTTCCCCTCCTATCTGAGGCAGCAGAGGTTGGAGGTGCTCCTTTTTCTTTACTCAGGAAGTTCTTGCTAATAAAAGACCATTTGGCAAATCAGGCAGCAAATGTTCTGCACACATATCTCTGTAAAGAGATATTATAGAAACTGATTTAAAATCACAGTGAGAATCAGCAGTAGGCCTTCCAAAGCAATGTTCATGCACAAGCATTAACAAAAAACCACCAGTGATAAAACAGCAGAGAAACATGTCAGAGGAATGATGTATTCCTAAAATGATGATGATGTCCAACTTGCCTCTCATCTTCTTGTCACATTTTTCTTCTTTATGTCTTCAGAATGTAGTGAGAGTTTTGCATTAATGCTTGCAAATAATGTGGGAAATTCAGGTCAAATAGGCTGACTAGTAATTTGTAAAACCCAATTGGCAGCCATAGATATTTAGTTTATGTTGGTGTTGGTTTGAATACCTCCTTAAACTCTTGCAAAGACTTACTCCAGAGCTGCAGAATTGGTTTTTTTGTTAGGGTTTTTGCAAGGTTTTTTGTGCTTTTTTTTTTTTTGGTTGTTGTTTCTGGTTTTGGTTCTTGATTAACAACACATTAACTATGGGTATAAAAAAGTCCTTAATGAGACCAAAACAAAGCTACTTTCAAGAAATAAGTATATAACTTATATAAACGTTTTTGTACTCAAATTATTTGGGTAATACAAGCTGTTTCAGGAACAAACAGCTCATCTGGTTCTGAATAGGGAGTGGTATTGAGGATATTTGGAACTTGCTTCACTGGAGCACCAGAAAATGACACTGGGACATCTGCCTGGAGACACTGTTCAGAAAGTTTCAGATAGTATTTTGGAAGCAGCTGAAGCAGTGGAAGATGTTCAGCTTGTTTTAGTTATCAGCCTCTAGAAACAAGGAAGTCATAAAAAGTAACGTGTAAAATGAACAATAGGAGAAAATAAAAGACAAATGTCTATTGCTGCAGCCTTGTTACGCTTGCACCTGCAACCTCCTGGTGATTTCAGTACTAAGAAATGAGTGCAGACCTTCCTCTTCTAAACATGTATCTTGGTTAAATGTGAAAATAACTTTTCTGGGTTCTTCATTGCATCCTTGGAACTAGTGTCCTAGATTCTTCATTTCAGAATTTCCTTTTGTCATTTGGAATTTCACTGACATGAGATGAGAGTGATACATAATTTGCTGGACTAGAATTAGAGAGCAAGTTAATTAGATGTGAGTTTTGCCTTTTTGGAATAGACTAAAAACAGCTGTAGAAGATTAAATTACAGTATAATTGAAAAAAAGCCATGGTTTAAATCCAATTGTGCTCTGTGGCTAAGAAATATTGTATTTTGAACTACAGTGCTGTAATAAATCCAAGAGTTTTAAATCATGTGTATATTAAAAAGAATAGATTCACCTGCTGCCCTGGGCAGCCTGTGCCAGGTCTTGACAACACTTTGGGTAAATAAATTTTTTCTAATATTTAATCTAAACATCCCCTGGCACAACTTGAGGCAATTTCCTTTTGTTCTGTTGCTTATTACTTCAGAGAAGAGACTGACTCCCACCTGGCTACAGCCGCCTGTCAGGGAGTTGTAGAGAACAACAAGGTCACCCTTGAGCATCCTCTTCTCCAGACTAAACACCCCCAGCTCCTTCAGCTGCTCCTCATCAGACTTGTGCTCCAGACCCTTTCCCATCTCCATTGCCCTTCTCTGGACATGCTCCAGCCCCTCAATGACATTCTTGTTGTGAGGGGCTGAGAACTGGATACGGGATTTGAGGGTGACCTCAGCAGTGCCCAGTGCGGGGGGACAGTCACTGCCTTGGTCCTGCTGCCACACTATTGCTGGTGCAGGCCAGGTGCCATTGGCCTTCCAGAACATGTGCTGGCCTCTGCTCAGCCACTCTCAAACAGCACTCCCAGGTCCTTTTCTGCCAGGCAGCCTCTTCAGCCACTCTGCTCCAAGCCGGGAGCACTGTATGGAATATTTTTAACCCAAGTGCAGGACCTTGTCTTGTTGAGCCTCGTACAATTGGCCTCGTCCCATCAGTCCAGCCTGTCCAGATCCCTGTGCAGTTGTCATCTGCAAACTGACTGAGGGTACACTCAATCCCCTTGTCAGATCATCAATAAAAATATTAAACAGAACAGACTCCAATACTGAGCCCCAGGGAACACCTCTTGTGACTGGCCATCAGCCGGATTTTAACTTCACTCATCCCCAAAGCTATGTTTATTTATTTCCCTGAACTACAAAGAAATCAAGGAGATCTTGCCATGAGATCTGTACAGAGGGATCTCTGAGCCCTTGTGGCCTAACATATGCTTTTTATGGGTTCAGCAGTATACAGGTTTTTTTCACATAATTCTGTAACTGATACCATGCAAATATAAATCTCCTCTATATTCACATTTCATTGTAGGCTTCAGATATGATTTTCTGCTTTAAAAGAATTTGTAACATCAACTTATTTTAGGCTGCTCTTTAAATCATCTCACATCTACAGCTTCTTCTCTGAGGGTAGTTCCTGCCTGATGGAACAGTAGGATTATGTGTGATAATCAGATATATAATTTGGATTTGTACATGCTACTCTGAGAGAATAGAACAATTCCAACTGAAGGAATGGCATACTTGAACCAGGAAGAGGTTTTTTATAAAAGAAAAAAAGAAATAAGATAAATGCCTTTTAATGACGTATTTTGGCGATTCTGTTATATTTTACTCCCAATAACCATACTTTTTTTTAAAGTAATTGCCTTTATTGAGATGGAAAAGGTGATTGCCTTATTATTACATGAGCTGATAGTTACAGGTGACCCAGGGAAATTGCCTTTGTTTTGCTTCAAGGGAGATTTAGCTACGGAGATGCTGCTTGCTTGGCTTTGGCCTGGCAGGCTGCAAACTGCACAGAGGCCATTGCACTGAACTCATACTGTCTTACGTGGAAATTCTGCCTGCCTTGGATGAAATGGCAATATAAAATTAACCAGAGATACAGGACTGGCACAGAAGAACTGCAGCCCTGACTTAGCCAATATCTATGTAAACTGCTACTTGTAGATACTCACTTTTTATGGTTATGCCACATATGTCACCTTTGTGCGTTTTAACTAAAAATCTAGATTGATTTCCCTCTCCAAAGGGCTTTTTTAGCCTGGTGTAAAGCTTCAAATGGAAAGTTTGGAGTCTCTGTAATCAGCCCATTTGAAGTTCCATATCTGAAAAGCCAGCAAGTGAACTAAGCTTTAAACACTGATACATTTTGAATTTTAATAGACTTTATTACAAGCCTTCAAATTAAAAGCTGTCAGGAGAGATAAAAGGTTGGGGATTTGGATTCAAAGGGACTTTGATTAGACATAAAGGTCAGCAATGGTGGCAAAAAGTCGATGCATCTAAATTAAGCGTAAACCTCTGGAAGAGAATATGCTAATCTTTCATGTAAAGTACTTGTCAGGCTGATCTTGGCTCATATCCACAGCAGTTAAACTATTTTCTGTGATGAAATTTTAACAAATGGTAATCCATGTGTAATTTGCCTGTCAAGTGCGTGCCATTTGTTTTTACAAATGTTAGATTTTAACTGCTAAGGAATCATATTATACTACATAATGTGCTCCTGATTGAAGATTTTGTTTTAGAATCTTTAGTTCAGTTCTTTAACCGCAACTTTTTTTTTCCTTGGGAATGTAAAATGCAAATTGGAGGAAAAGAAAAAGAAAGAAAAACTCTAAGTGTCATTGCTTTGTGCAAAACTAAGTGTAAATGTATAAATTACTCTTTAATTGAGCAGCTACTTCAGGAGCTTAAAGTTATAGTAACTGTTAATATTTCTGAATATGAAATTAAGATTCTTCACTGTTAGTGAGCAAACTCATTAAGGACATAAAAGGATGACAGGATGAAAAAGGATTTACATTTGTATAATCTTCTGTAAAATTATGAGAAGTGACAGACTCCATTTTTTGATGCTGAAATCAAGGTTGCATGTCTAAACCACAGTGACAATGCGGCTGGAGATTTTGCATAGCTGAGAACTAATAGGAAATTAATAGAGTGTAATACAGGCCTGTTGAATTCAGTCTAACTTTGTAGCTTTAATGTGTAAGAACAGAAGGCATAATTTCAGCCTTTGTTTAGTGTGCTGGACAGATAGCTCCACTAACTTCTAAGTACGGTCAGGATTAAAACTGTGATGGATGGCACCACAGCACATTCCTGACAGCTTTTCTGTTCAAATACAAATTTCTGTCACAGTCCCAGAATGTTTGAGGGAACATTCTGAGATGAAATATTGTAGCTGCAACAAGTCCAGTGTGAAGCTATTATGTTTTGAAAGGAAAAATAATTGCAAACTGTACATCTCCTAGGCACATATCTGTATTAATAATGCATATCAATAAATACACTGGAGTATACTAATGAAATGTTATTGAACACAGAAGTTTTGGGAACCATAAGGTTATGAATCTGTCAAGAAAAGTGTCAGTGTATGTCTAGTTTTTTGTTTTTCTACCTGTTTTAGGCAAATAAGTATTTGAGAAAGTTATGGTAGATCATTATTTATTCTAGCTTCCATAATGTCTTTTTAGAATATTTTCTAAAAGTTGAGACTTTTTTTTAAAATAACCATCCATTTCTTTATCAAAAAATGTTTCCTTTCACTTAAGACAGTCACTACAGGCTCCAAAAATTTCTGGTTAAATAAATTCTTTTATTGCAGTGTTCTGTAGGTGGAATATTGTCCTTATTATGGCAGCAAAGTAGGTCAGAACGTCACTGTTTGACAGATGTGACATACAGAGTCCCTACCCCCATATTAGCAATGAATAAAAGGAAAAAGAAGCTGATTAGTGCAGGAGAATGTCTGTATTTAAAGAGCTAATACCTGTAGTGATTTTATTCTTTGTGCTTAACCGTTAATTGAAGGAGAGACTTAAACTTTATCCCATTGCAACCAATTCCCACACAAGCACAGGGAGTCCAGCTGACACTGCAAATGGCATAAAGCTTTGTAATACGAGCCATTGATTTAGCACAATAAGAAAGAAAATTGGACTCCATGAAGGGAGAATAAATTGTCTGACTGCTGAATCTCTGTCATGAAATCTCATCTCTGCGCTCACGTGTTGTGGTCGTTTGTCAGCAGCAAAGAACCCGCAGTTGTCCTCTGGTGCCATTGTGCCGTGAGCTGCCTCAGTTATCTCAGCAGAGGTAAACACAGGTGAGGCGGCCATTGATGTTGAATAGTCTGTGCTCACACTTTTATCAAATTTAACCATCAAAGAACTCAAAATTGGGGCAGAAATATCTTAAATATCTTCAACCGTAGTTTGTACTTCTTTGAGATACTTTCATCAATGTTATCATTCCGTTTTAATCCAAGCACTTTTGCACATCATTTATGCAAAGATAAAAGCACAGACCTTAAATGCTTAGTAAATAGGCAATTAACCTGTCTCCTCAGTGAAGTCTTGGTCTTATTAGGATATATTTATGTGTTTCTAAATATTACTGTGTGTTTCTCGGTCTCCCAAACCAGTTCAGAACAGGGGGACCACCTCATTTCACACAACACTGACTGCATCCTTGCTGGAATAACATACTAGTTTTATTTATTCTTGGCTTAATCTGTCAATCGTATAACATTTATATCAACATTTGGGATCCACCCTATAAAAGTCATTGGTTGAAGAAGCTGCTCAAGAAGGCTGAAAAACTAAAGTACTTAAGTCAAAAATACTAATACTCACATATAAAACAGGGCAGGGGGATGGCAGAACAACAAATGGATATGACAAACATATTTTAATAACTTTTTTAATAAAATGGGGATAAAATAACCAGAATTAGTGTTTCTTGGTAGCTCTGCCTATGGCTGAGTGGAGGTATTTGAACTAATGTTCTAGTGAACTAATGTTAGGAGTTGATTAAGCTGTGAGAAAGGGCTAAGCAAAGAAACTCACCTGTCTCCCCTTTATTCTCCAATTATGTCAGCTTTGTGCAGTTTGCTGCCTCTCTTTCATTTTAATTTATTATATTTGTTTGAATTTGTATTTTTTAAAGTAAATAATTGAAGCATACCTTTCTAAAGAACTTAAAAAAAAATATCATTCAGGGGTTAAAAATATGAAATTCAACTTAAGCAACCAAAGCAACATGATTTGCTGGCCAGAGATAGATAGGAAATGCTACTTTTAAAGTCCAAACTATTTTGGTTTGACTGTGTAGATTTCCAGGGGAACCTGGTCATATGGTTCCTTGGCCATGGAGCAATCTGCCTGGTAGGTCTTACCCAGAGGCAGCCCCATGTCACTGCCACAAAAAGAGGTCAACCTGGTGTAAACTTGGGCTCTGACAAAGTTTTCAGGACAACTTTTCCAGAGGACTTACTGGAAGTCACCTTAGCTGGGGAACTCTTCAGTTATTTAAGTTCAATTTTGGGATAAAATATCAAATAACAATTTCCTGCAGTTCAGTTCTATTCTTTCAATTGAATCCTCTAGGTCTTGTCCATCCTTTTAACTGAGTGTATCTGGTCTTTGTTCCTCATTTTCTGAGGAAATCAATGTTGTCTTATATGACTAGGAACTTGTATTTCTTCACTGAAGTAGAGAGAAAAAACACATTGTGATCTAGAGTTGTATGATGGATAATATCCTGACATTAGTCTCTTAAATGGAAAGGGCTTTCAGGCTTGAATACTTTTTTTAATACCATATTTTATGGAGAATATGATTCCTCAAATAGGCAGGAACCTGGACATTAAGATTTCATAAGTAAAATGAAAGACCTTAAGCTTCATTTAGCAGAGACAGGGCTGTAAGGGGGCTGTTACTTGGTTTGTGGTTGTGCATGTCTGTTGTCCTTGTCTGAGTTTCTGTCGTGGGCCAAGGTTACAGACTGACTCAAATAGGGAGTGGAAAAGTATCTTATCTTCAAATGTTTTTTTGGCTTAAGCTTATTTAGAATAATGTTACATTTAAAGGATGATTTTGGCTTACATTTAGAATCCTGCTTTATTTCATCGAACTTTGAATGACTGACACAGTGTGACTTTTTTTGTTGTTTAAACAAGAGCTTGAGCAAAATTTCAGTCTCTAAGACACTGAAGTTCAAGAAGAACATCCTTTTGCTCCCCAAGACACCTGTACTAAGTAGATGACATTTAGCATGAGGACAAAGGATTTCTGGACTCCTGGATCATTTTGTTGGTACCAGGTTTGGTCTTCAGGACCATCAGCAGAAAGTCATGTTGGGCTGTCACAGCACCTTCATCCAAGACATGCTGAACAGCACATTTGATCTCTGGCAGCAGCTTGAAGGCACACATCAGTATTAGTTGCTCTCTCTCTCTCTCTCTCTGTCTCTGTCTCTCTCTCTCTCTCTCTCTGTCTCTCTCTCATTGTTTCCCCAACACTCTGGAAGCAAATGAGTTATGTTTGATATCAAGGCATTTTTCTACTCTGCTGGCACAAGTATGAGTTTCCTCTTTTCATCTCATCTCCTCCTATCCTCTCTGAAGTTAGAAACAATCTACTTTACCGAAAGGACTCAGAGCTAGTACCAAATGCATTACAGATATAACATCTATGGATAAAATATTTATTTTAAAGCTTTTTCTTTTGTGAATCTTGATAGTGTCAGAACACATGACCTTTGGTACCTTCTTTTTCAACTATAGGAATTGGGTAGGATTGTGTATTTGGACTTGCACTGTCTTTTCAGAATCACCTTGTGACTAAAAGTAATCTGTAGAATGAGAGTAAACTTCTGTAAGGAAAAAAAAAATAAACAAAATCAACTTCAAACTCCCAGAAGTTCTTTTCTCAGCGTGGTAGATGAATGTGTGCACTGACCCATACAGCTGGTGCTTGAGAGTACAGTCTGCTGAGGTGAGAGCCTGTTCACGTTTTAAAGCAACACAATTTCTCATCATAGCTTTGTTGCTAAGGGATATATCATATTTCTCTTCTTTCCTATTCTCTGTCAGATTTCAAAGACCAACAGGGAAGAATGTTGCATTGAGTGTAGGCATTGCCTGTTCCTGGTGGAGAGTTATGAATGAATTGCAAAAGCAAGCAAAACTTTAAATACACTGTACAATAAGTAGTTCACTTCCTCTGCTGAGATAATCCTTACATACACTTCTTATGGTGTTTTTCAGATTTCAACACTTGTCTTTAAACCACATTTGGTGATTTCATGTTAAAGGAAGCTAATTCAGTAATGTATTACTGCCTAAAATAATCTGCTTCTTACTTTGCACCTTGGTACTCCCTGTACGTCTCTTTTTTTCTGTACTGGTAGCGTGACTGATCCAATGGAAAAATAACCCTTAAAGGGAGCAATGCTTCATTTCATAAGCCAACTAACTCATCTCTCCAGCAGACATGGATTGACAAGGAAGAGCAAAATTGTCCTCTTCCGTGTCAGTTCAGTGTTAAACTGGCTTAGAAGCAGCCTGAAACTGCATCTGCAGCAATACTAGGAATCTCAAACACCACAGTGGATTTAAATAAAAAAAAAAAATCTTACCTTTCATACTTCTTTCGCTGTATAAACAGCCTGAGAATTTTGCTTATTTTATCAGCTCCATTTGGATAAGCACATAAGTAAAATACTGGAGCCTCAGAAGTAGAGGGGGAGAGCAGCAGAGATTTCCCACACTGAAGAATGCAAACCAAGATTGGCATGTGGCTGTTCTCTTGTTGTCTCCAAGATTATATAAGCTGGGACATTACTAATGGACTAACATGATGAAAAAATAGCGTTAAAATCCTGTACTGTGTAAAAGGAATTTAATTCTCCATCTGACATTTTTAAGATACCATATTAATAATTTAGCTGAGTTTTAGTAGCCTTTTCAGTAGTAGCCCACTAATGACAAGCTTACTTTCTAATGTTTAACGCCTGCTGCGCAAGTGGTGCTTTTAACAAAATACATTTGCTGTAGGCTTTTTGACATGGCCTCACACTGAGATAAATACAATTAGCAGGAGCTATTTAAAATGCTTTTCTCGTGTGCTTGTTTATTAATGGTCTTTTAAGATCTGTTTTTTGTTATTAATTTTAAAGATTGTGTAACAGATTTAATGGCACAGTGAGGGTATGCTATTTAAGTGTTTTACCCTTGAGATATTCCTGGGTCATCTTCTGTTTGTAATAGCATATTCATATACATAGGCTCAAGGATTGACCAGATTGGTCCTTCTTTTAACGTGCTGTGCTGAGAATGTATTATAGCAGCCCATAGAGAATGAGCTAAAGGACTGCAGGCAGGCTAGCTTACATAGTATAAAAATTTCATTAGAAAGTATTTCCAGGGAATCCTATTTTGTATAAAAAGGCTTATCTTTTCTATATGTCACATCGAAATGGCTTTTAGTAAAAATAGTCCTGCAAAGAATGTCTGCTGAGGGGGGCTGTACTGAATATTCATAACATCTGAGTGTACTGAGACATTTTAGAATAAATATATTCTTTTTAGGTTAAACTAGTTCAGAATATTGTTGTTAATCTTCTTTACATCCTTCCAGGTGGTCTATGTGAGGAAATTTTTGAATTAAAAAAAAAAAAAAAAAAAAAAAAAAGAAAGAAACTCTGTCCTCACTGAAAGCCCACACTGCAATCTGTCATTGAAATCAGTGGAGAGGCTTCTGTTGACTTTGCTGAGAACTGGATCTTCTTGGCACTGTTTTGAAGGGGTAAAGGGAAGAACATGCCTCAAAGAGACAAATGGCTGTTAGAGTCCTTGAGGGCAAAGCTCTTGTAAGGTAAATTTTGTGCTCTTCTTTCCTGTCTGCCACCTCTGCTGACTGATTGAAACATCTCTACTTACTTTCCTCGCCTTTTACAGGGGTTAGTCTGAAAGTACAGCCCTTGTGGCAGCATCTGAAGGGACACTGCTCCTGGCATGTTCCTCCTTCTGTGCACCTGGGCAAGTGACAACTGTAATTGCTTTCCAATAGTTGGATTTGAGAGAGGCAGAGGGCTGATCTGATAATAGGCAGATCTTAATAAATTGGCATAAACTGAAGCTGTTCGGTTTAGTAATTCAGGTAGAGTAAGTCATCTATATTTGCTTACCTTGGCCTTTCTGCCCAATAGATCCTGCAGCTGTTTGTGAGCAGTTCTGATAAAGATCTATACATGAATATAAGTAAAATGCTCAGCCTGACAAATGACACAGTTGTTCAGTTGACTCTGTAGGAACTGAGCATTGCACTTAGGAGGGTGTGTCTGACTATCAGGGCTGATTCTGACACTGAGTTGCTTCAGTGCTGGTAGCAGCATCCCAACCTGTGTTTTCCTAAAGAGGCTTTCAGGATGCCATGGATTTCCTCATAAATCAGACCATGCTCTACTTAATACCTACAAGACAAGGCAAATGATGGATAGGTGGCTTAGCTTTGCTCTGGGTGTTATATCCTTTGCTGTAACTGAATTTGTTGATGTTGGTTTAGGACTATCCTAGTAGGATCTGTGGTTCAGGAATGGGGGAGAGAACAGCATATTCTGGGGAGTATATCAGTAGTAGAAACCACTGAGAATTGATGGAGTGGAGAAAAGGCCCAAAGGAAAGTACATCCCACACTCCTTGGGTGCATCAACATGAAAAGAGGGAAATCAATTTGTTTTCAAACATTTTGCTTCATTTGTAGCACAGCAGCTTTTCACCGCCAGGACTCCAAGCACTATCTTAATCTGGGACATAACTGCTGAGACCTCATTGCTGTGACAATGGCTGCATCTAAAGCTAATCTCTTGGTTTGAACCCTGAAATTATTTTGAGGTACCTCTACTTCTATCTATGCTTTTATGTGGCTTTTTCAAAGTGAAAAAGACATAGCTGAGACATCTTGACTGCTGAATAGTGTCATTACTTGGTTAATTTTAGTGAGTTGATTTTGGAGGATCTATGATAAAGTATAGCACCCAGAGATATTTATCCTAATAGCCTTAAATATGATATTGGTTTTTTGAGCTCTCTAATATGTTACTGTGATTATGTTAGTAGAACAGTAGCCTTTGTCCAGACACTGAGTCTATTATTGTGTGAAGAACATTCAGATTTCACCAGAGAGGTCCTTTTAAAAAGGATTTGTTGGTATAACAAAACAAAGCATAAAAAAAAAAGAAAAATGAAAGGAAAAACATGGTTTGGAGTGTTGTGTAACAATCAGAACTGGTTTCTTCAAGGGATCTGGATTTACTGTAGTCAGGCTACTGAAATCCTACTTTCATTTGAACTCAAATGTCTGAGATGTCTCTTACATTTAAATATTTATAGCTTTGAAGGTTCACCAGGTCTGTAATAAGCACAGGGGAAAATAAATACATTATGCAAAGGGTGATTAGTTTTATCACATAGTCTTCTACAGGGCAGCTGTTTATTTTCAGTGTTCATTTTCTTGGATCAGTCAGGTAGACAGCTGTTCTTTTAGGGCATTTTTGTTAATTTAAGTAACTTCTTTGAATTGCAAATCTACCACCAAATTCACTTCTAAAAATTCAGCCTCCAGCTCATAATTATATCATCAAAAAAATCTTTAGATCACTAATTCAAAAATATCTACTTGTCAGAGGTATTTCAAATAAATGCAAAGCATACACACTCTAAATCATCTGATACATCAATGTCTGTATAAAACTGAATATAAAATGTCCAGGTCTGTTAGGTTCCTAAAAAAACCCCATAATGTACATTATGAAAATTCCCACAAGCCCACAGCCAGCTTGAAATAATGTTGTCTTATATATGTGAGTTCAAAAACACGATATCAACGAGCCATTGAGAAGATAGAAATGCGATAAGTGGGAAGTCTGTAATTAATCTTTTCATTTTTTAGATTGCCTTGGACTTTTGCCCTACTCCAGAGGACCTGAGCAGAGTTGTAGGACAGGGAAAGGAAAGGAGTAACTCAGAGTGGGGTGACACTTATCACGCTGTACAGGAACAGGGCTTTTTGGGCATCAGAAGCTGTGAGGAACAAGTGCAGTGTACAAGCCCTGTTTCACCAGTGTAGTCACCCATATAGTCCTCGGTCTTGTAATGAACTCGTTGAAGTCAGTGCGTGACTGTTCAGGTACACATTTTGTATTCAAGCTGTCAGACTCGTGCTATAAATATTTGTGCCCCTTTCAGTTAATGTAGAAACATAGATCTCGGCTACTGAAGTTTTATGAGGGCATTACTGGAATGTTGCATTTAAATTAATTCTTTGTATTGTAAAATGCTCAGCTACAGAAAATTTACTCAGTGAGCCTAGGCACTTATGCTGGAATTGCCATCAGATATTTATTGGCTGACATATTTTGACCATTCTGCACCAAACTGTAGTAAACTAACCCTGCAAGTGCAAAATATTTTTATTTCACCATGCACTGCAATTTGTGCCATCATGAAATTATTGCTGCGATATACTGTCCTGCAATACCATCACCTGGGGTGTCTGTTCCCAGCTCAGCTGGGATGGGGATAAGACTAAGGAGAAACAATCACTGTGGTCTGTCCATACAATGGTTGTCCTTCCTTCAGGTCAGCAATGCTATCATGGTGCAGCAACTGTGGCAGGCACTTAGCAAAAATTACTGGAGGTCAAGGGCAACCTGGCATCACTAATAAACCAGAAGTGTCGTGTATCTGCATGGCTTGTTTTATTCCTGGTCAGGCCTTGGAGTTGCTATTGGGTGAGTAGACAGAGACAGTTCTTTGGCAGAGTAATGCCAGGAGATGGTATGATGTTTGGTGTATTCCTCTCATCTCCTGAACCCATCTATACATTGATTTTCAGTATCTTGAGAGTGAACCACAGAATATCCACAAATATAAATTGTTGGAAGCTTCAACACATTTGCATTTTCAGCTGTTGAGTCAGGACATACACATGGTGTGTGTTTTTATGGAAAGCACTACTTTGTTTCCCCATTCCAGTGATGTGATTTAGAAGGGTAGATTTCTTGGTGTAATTACAGTCATACCAGGTATAACATGAAGAAAATAAACAGAAGAGTAGCCAGACATGGGCAGTGATCGTGAGTGTTCTCAGTAAACTTCTGGTAACACCTGAAATGTCCCTTAGCAGCACTTTGGATCAGAACAGGGAATGTTTTTGTTCATTCATTTTACAAGTTGTTCTTCTCATTCAGAGCTGTTACTGGTGTATAGAGGTTTTGGTTCTATTGGAATTTTGGAGGTTGGCAAGAAGAGGAGTTAGGTCTAAAAAAAAAAACAAATAGAAGTTCTGATTGTAAAAATAGAAAAGACTAACCTTTTAATGTATTTGGCCAATATAATTTCATTTCTTATGTAATTAATAAGCCTTTTGTATTTATTTGTTAGGACTGGAAACTTTTGACAAAGCACAAAAAAAGTTAACTTGGATAATTATCATTAATGTAGTGTCTTCCAGTATCAGTCATTTTAATTTTGAAATATTTGACGTATCAGAGCAAAGTTAAGATATTATTGTGATGTAAGTACAAATGGTGTTACTCTAAATCAGTACAATGTTGTCCCCACAGTTACTTGTAGGATCATTACTACTATATCTAGCTAATTAATATGCTAATTAACTAGTTTAAAGATAAAAGTGGTATTAAAAGAATGCAATGAAGAGCTTGTATTTTTCTCTTTTGCTGTGCAAACACTGCTTCCTGCAATAACTTAATGAGGAAATTTGGAAGGAACAAAACTAACAACAAATGAATTAGAAGCTTAACTAATTAATTACATGGTATTGCTGAGACCTTTTAGGTAGGGACTAGCATAAATATGTGTTTAGATTTTCATAACAGCAAATAACAGAGGGAGTGGGAATACTGAGAAAATCTGTTTAGAAATTTATTTTTTTCAGAAGCAACGAATAGTGTTCAAAAACCAAAATCTATATTTGTTCAGCAATAGGCTTCCTGAATTTTGAAACTCCTCCAAGGGCTATGAAGGCTGCTTTTGACCTGGCCAGCAAAAATTTAATAGAAAATCTTAATAGTGTGGCACTGCAAGAGGAAAGATCCTTAAGCACAATGACAATGTGCCTTAACTGAGTCTGAAGACCTATTATGGGATAAAATTTCAGATTTCAGAACAAATAAGGCAGGTCTTTCAAGAGACAGGATGAGAGAGAAGAAGAGGGTGTAGCAAATCAAGAATCTGTGGGTTGGAAAAACATTTTTAGAGCTTTAACTTCTTTATTACTGTTAAATTTCTTGCCTCTAAACACTTTTTCTCAGCTGGAGAAAGCCCACATTTGGAGCCTTCACTTCTGTCAGGAAGCCACACAAACTTAAGCTTGTCAAAATCATGACATTCTCCACACTGAGAATGCAATTTGAACTACTGTGTACAGCCTCAGCTGACATCCCTGCTTGATAAAGACAAAGAGACTATCTGTTAATCAGTTTAGTCTGTTACTAATGGGCTTGTTATTAATACAACAACACTGTTATAGCTAATTTCAAAAGTCACAAACATACAAAAGGAAGCATGCAACAAATCTTCTGTTTTCTTTTGTGTTTATTTAGACAATTCAACAACAACAAAATCTAGCAGCTGCCAAATTGAAGTTAGAAATTGGCTTAAAGAAACAGTAAATATCACTCTGAGAATGGATTGTATCAATTGTAGAATTTGTTATAGGAAGATATTGCTTTTTAAATATTCAGGTAAAGCATCTAGGACTTTTGATTCAAATTTAAGCCTTATCACATAATAAATATTGAGTAAGAATTATCTATTCATTGTCATTCAATATTGAAAACTGAGCTGCATTTGCATTAACAGTGAGCACTTAAATAATCTGAACATCAATCCTCTCTTCCAGAAGGAAAGAGTGTCTCCTTCTTGCTCTCAACAACCAAGAGCAAGGATGAGTCTCTAAAAGGTGGAATTTTTTCAAAAGACTTTGAGTGATTTAGAATCCTACTGATATTTTCTTTCTAAAAGTTGGTGCAGTTCTATCCTCTGAATATTCAAATTTATTGAACCAGGGCAAAAATCTGACTGTGCTGAAGTCAACACCTAAACTTAAATTAAATTCAAGTGGTTTAGGACATCACTCTCACAATTAAGCAGATTCTAACAGCAGTTTAAATGCAGTTTTCTGATTTGATTGATCTTTTAGTTTATTCATTTTAGTCAGGAAATGTGTAAGATGCAGTATATTTTTGGTCTTTTTTGCTAAGGAAAAAGGTTTATGCATTACATCTATCTGTTTTTATCCTCATAACTTTGAAACTGTTTTGAAACACATTTCATGGAGAGATAGAGCTCACAAAGACACCAAGTTCCTAAAACATGTGTCTCAGTCTGATTCCTAATCTATAACACATGTCAGTCTTTGACATATTTAGTTGTCAAACACCAAGGGTTGGGTGCTGAGCCCCTATCACTACCTTTATATCTGCCCCCACTGAGGCTGCAGTGTGTGCACTCTTCATTAGACAACATCTACTGCACAAAGGAGAGAAATGTGATCACTGTTTGCACTTGGGAAATTTAGTCCTGAACTACTTGGATGCCAAGGTATCCATGAAAAATTAAAAATTAGACACTGAACCAGACTTCATGAGTTCTCCATTTAAGATATTTCGTGTTTCAAATACTGTGGTTTCATGCTTGGGTCAATCTCATTATTTTTTTAAAAAGAAATTGTTGAAGATAACTTTGGATGAGATGAGAGCTCATGCAAATTGTGTTTATATATATATATTTATATTTTAATGTGAGCTACAGCTGGCTTTGTATCTCTATAGATGGTTAACTGTAGAACTGTCAAAAAGGAAATAAAGGGAATTCACAAAAGTGGAACAGACTTTGAAGCTTAGGAAAGAATATATTTAATGAAATAAATCCACTTAAAAGGCAGCATTACATAAAACGTAAAATAGTCTAGGTTAGGAATCTCATTAGCTTTGAATAAACTCAGACCTTTGCTACAGAGCCAACCTGGTATGGCCTAGATGTGGCATTAGATAGGAAACATCCTGGGGGATAATGCTTCTTTAATAAAGATTCATATCCTACATGTGGTTTTATCTCCCTCCTCATAGATTTTTTTTTCCTAAATTTAGTTTTCTTTATCATTCAACGCTATCAATTTAAAGTGGGTACATTTTTAAGCTTTGGCTAATATTATTATGAAAAATGAAACTCTATTTAAACTTTGTGGCATTTTTATGTCACCCACAGGGTCTCTCTGGTTTGGGGATTGTATCTAAATCACCAGGTTTTAAAATACATCTTCTATATGAATTCAGCTAAACTTGGGAATGACTGGCATTTCTTAAGTGAAAGATCTCTTGTCCCCAGTGGTGGTTAAAGTCAGAGCTGTCATCTTTGAATTATTTTATTTCACGAGCTTTTAATCATACCCCAAGGACATGTCAAGCTCTCACATGCTCTTTCTTTCAAGTATATTCTTACACAAACACATGCTGTGGAGGAGATGCTGTCGTTTCTTCTCTTGTTCCACTCCAAGCTCATATTCACCATGGTAGGGTAGACTTATAAAAAATCTAATATCACAGTAAATTGCAATTTGGTGAGGTGTGGCACTCTTTTAAAGGTTCAAAATCCTGGTGGTTGTGAAAAAATAGCTAAAGCAGCAAAGACGATACTGGCAGTAAATCAAGCAATGCAGTCACACTCTAAATAAATATTGAGTTTTTTAGTTAGACAGTTAGTTCCCCTCAAAATTATCTTTGTGACATTTCCGTGAATGTAAATTAGTGTAAGACATTGTGGGATTTGTTTTACTATATACTTCACCACTTTATTGAATTTTCTATGCCTGAAGCATCAAGTACTGTATTTATAGTCAAGCTATTCAACAATTTTGATATTTTTTCTGTTATTTTTCTCATGGATCCCAACCAGAGTGTTCTTTTGTCTCACAGCACAAAATCTGTATGTCCCAAGGGTTCACATATTTTCAGAAGGGGCCTAACAGTTAGACTGTCTTGCTTTTACTGCTCAGGATAAGATATTGTCCTTTTTTGTTTCTGGTAGGTTTTGCTACAAAACTGTAATGATTCCTACTGTGATTGTTGTTATTTTTGTATTTGTTATTTTTATAGCTTCATAGGCAAATAAATATTAGGCAAGGACTCAGTATCTGGGTCTCATTTAGAACACCAGGCTCTAAAATTGCCTCCTGAGAAACTAGTAATGTCTTCGAATGGCTGTGTATTGAATGATTGACTTAAATGTTCCTTTGTGCTAAAAGGGTAGTGCTGCTTGGAGAGCTTGCAGTTTGCAAGCCATTTTTGAAATGTGCACAGAGAAGCCCAGTAGTTGTATTTAAAATTATTTATTGATGGAGAAGCAAGTGAAAGACTGATATTTGGACCAAGAATTGTTTTCAGGAAGAAATAGCCTGGTTTCCCCTTAAGCTCATTTCTGAATTTCCTATAAACCTATAAAAATTTCTGAGGCTGAATTGCCGGTGTTGAGCATTGTTGCTTTCTGGCTGTGGGATGTTGGAAATGCACAAGTATGTCCTTACCTGTATATTAGGACTTTAGCTTTGTAGCTGACAGTGTAGCCTGCCTCCACTTTGGGTGCCAGCTCTGTATAAATCAAAATTCCCAGTACTCACACTAGCCTTCATCTAGTACCTCGATCATCTGCCTTTGCACCTAATAAAGCGATATCATCTGTCCCTTCTGTGTTCTAGCACAGGCTGAGGGAAGGTGGACATAGCTGGGCAGTAGAAAGGATCTTGCTAGCACAGGAACCACTAGAAGTGGTGGGGAGCACGATGCAGACGCTGATCTGAGTGACTCTGCTCAGCTTGCCTTGCATGAGAAGGTTGCTCTCCGTGCCTCATCAGCTGTGCCTGGTCTGCCGTGGCTCTGGCACAGCCCCTCTGCACGTCTGTGCTGTGATATCCTGGCTTCTGGGAGAGCATAAGGGGGCAGATGGGTGTGATGCACAGAGATCTAATCTCGTCGTTGCAGGTTTTGTTGACACAGTCTCTATGCCATGCAAAGAAACTGCCTCTGCTTCCCATCTCCGGCAGCTTTGCAAGCAGACTGTCACATACACATTGTTGCGCCTTTAGCTAATCAGTTCTGGAAGGGAAACTGTATATGAGGTAATCTGACTGAACCAAAGCTTTGCTGTTGCCTGCAGTTACGTGGATTAGGTCAAGAGGAAAATTCAAAACCAAATATGTTATCTGGGGAAAGACTTTAAGGTTTCTCCAACACTAGCCAGGTCAGACCTTGAACTTGGGTTTTCCATTTTTGTATTATCCTCATCTTGACCAGAAATTCCCTCTTCATCCTAAGAAATGCTTCTGATTCAATGCTTAGAGAGACATTTCGTTCTCCAGAAAAGAAAGTTTAATGAAAAATATTGCTGTCATAGGCTTCAGTATAGTCTTTAAAACTGCCATAGCATCCTACAGCCCTCAATTAACAAACAATAAAAAAGGCATTCAACACCCATACAGACTATCATTATGAAAGGAGCTTTTGTAAATCAATGGTCTTACAGCAGTTCCAAATGCCACCTTCTACATAGGCTTTAGATATATTTGACACATTAAATAATAGCAATGTATGTAATTGAACACACTTAATGATAACTACTTGCCTACTACAGAATGTCTATTGAATTCAGTGGCCTTGTTTGACTGAGGTCATGGTACATAAATTTTGTTGTAATCCCAAATTAAACTTACATATACTTGTGCAATAACAGCAAAGTAAGAAAATGAAACACAGCCTCTTCCCCAGTGCAGCTTTGACAGCTTGGAAAATCACAGCTCTGTTGGTCAGATTAGTTACATATAGAAGTTATTGCTGGTCCATTGTATTCATGCCAGTTACTATATAAGAATCTGGGCCTGTGATCCTTTAAAACACAAAATGTAATTCTCAGAAAAAAATTTTACTGATATTCTGAGATGTATCTGAGGTTTTTTTGTTCTGTATGTCTGAATAAAGATTTCTAAAGCAAAAATGTCTTATTTTCAGAAATAAGGAAGTTACTCATACTCTGGGTTGTTTTATTTTGTTAGTTATTTGGTTGTTGTTTGCCCAATACTACAACATATAACTTCTGACTCTTTAAAAAATTGCTTTTATGGTTTACTTTTATGGGTGTTTTTATGTTGAGAGCCTTTGCCAATCTTGAGAGAAATGAAATTTCTTTTGCTATCTTTTGTCTTGAAGAGTGAATTGTTTAGCATTCTGCCTTGGTTGCCTTTGAGTCCTACTGCTGTGTAGTGTCTGTACTCTGCCATCCATTTATGGGGCAAAGAGCAGCATAAGAAAACAGTATTTTGAATGTTATAAAAAATGGGAAGATTTTTAGGTTTTACAGAAGAAAGTACTTTTTAACTATAAATCAAGTAAATTTACTTTAAATAAGTAAATTCTGACATTACTAGTCATCAGTGGACTACTTCTCCAGATGAGAACTACTGCAATCAGCACTTGTTGGCTCTCCATACCTCCCTGAAACCTTCTGTTAATAATTTTATTTCCAACATGGTTTGACTAACATATTTCATACCTGTTGAAATCGAACATGAAGAAATATGGTAAAATCTGCCTAAAACAGGATACGTGAACTCAGTCTGTCTGCTAGTAAAATTAAATTATTAATAGTTTAATTTCTTTTTTTTTTTTCCACAGGATTTGAGGTTCCAATTAAAACTGTGTTTGGGCCATTGCTTTGCCTGCCAGTACTTAATCTTTTCCGAAAGCCTCATCACTTATCTAAAAGAAAAGAAAAACGAGGTAAGGAGAAAAAGTAATGAAATGCAGCATAGCACATCTGTCAAAGGAATGGAAAGTTGCTTTAAAAAAAAAAAATCCAGGATCAATGGCATTAAAAAATTATTTGTTGAGCACTAAATGTGTTCATGTTTGGCATCTTAATTCTGTAACTACCATTATATTCTTGCATACACTGAGGGTTTGGTTGGTTTGTGTTTGAGATTTACCTTTGATGTAGCCACAGGACACAAATGACTGATAGGAATAGTTGCTAAATGCACCTCTTTGTACTATGGAGTCTTTTGTAAGATTGTTTGACATCTTGATGCTGAACCTTTGAATATAATTAACATTTCTGAAGTTATTTAAAATTCACTTCTGGGTCAGTCTAGATTTATGTTCTTCAAATACGCATAATGGGTAGTGTATTAAATGACTTAACCCATTTCAGCACTTGGAGCTTAAACTACCCTTTCTTGTTTATAAGAGTTCTTTCCAAAATACCTGGAATTGACTTTTGCTATGTCACTTAGGATTCAATAATATACAACAAGGCAGGCATAACTAGAGGTGACAGAGAAGAGTAGTAAAGTGATTTAGCCTTGACAGGATAAGGATGTAAGGCAGATAAGGTGTGAAAAATATGAGCCTTTTCTGAGTTGTAAAAGAATAGCCTGCAGTGGCCACTTCTGCAGCTGGTGCTGACATTCACCAGGAGAGAATATTGGGGTCTGAGCTCTTACTTTTTTCTGTTCACTCATTTTTTCTGTGTTCTCAGATTTCTTCCAAAGGTCAGGTTCAAACTAATATTAGCTGGTGTGGACCAGCCTCAGTGGCTTCTTAATATTCTTTCACCTCAAGGCCCTTATATGAAAACCAGCAGGCTAGAATGCTAGTTGGCTTCTCACCTTTTCAACATAAAATATTGTGTATTTGGTTTGGAAGTGTTAAACATGCATCTTCTCTAGAGTCTCTCTCAAGGACACTATCTATAATTTTGCTTTTCAAGCTGTGTAAAGAGTGTTATTAAGTAGCTGGGAAAAAACATTGACTCATCAGACCATGGATGACCATTGGCCACGCAGAAAATAGCCAGTGGTGGTTGTCAGTAATAAGTAAAACTGGGTTCAGGAGGTGTTTTTTTAAAGCACATGTGTTGCTGAGGGAGAGTTGTACTTCCAGATCCAGAATTAACAATATGCATAATTAACTGTTACAAACATTCCTAAAATATTTACTACAATTGCTATCAGAAACTACTCTTACTGTGTAGTTGTTGGATTTGCTATGTAAATCCTTGAGGCTTGACAAATAACTTCCAGGTTTCTGAGTCCTGTCTTGCTAATGACTGTGACTTACAGCACAGTTGTCTTGTAGATTGCCCATCTAGAGTATCATTTATTCTAAAATTTCTCATTTTGTTGGTCCCTGAGACTGAAAAAGATGATGAAACCAAAAATAAAAAACCTGTGTAATTTATTAAAAATTACTTCCTGCCATTGCTTGTGGAAACAAGATGGGCTGCTTAAAAAGAATTAGTTACCAACAGGGTCTATCTTAAAAAAAAATTTAATTAAGCTTTAAATTAACTACTTTTAATAGGATTTGAAAAAAATACACTTCATTTGTCTGTAGGCTCTTCAATTCCTTATAATTGCATTTCAAAGCTATTCTTTCAATAGATAAACATCTGAAATCTAACATCCTAAAGATTCTGCTATATTTTTTTGTTTTAAAAAAATTAACTTTTTCACCTTCCAAACCTTCCACCCTCCTCAAAACCCTGTCAGTGAGGTACATTAACAACTTAAAATGGATAATCCTAGTAATTATTAGCTTCTTATAAGCATAATTATCTTATGATGAGTGTGGATGATATGAAAAAAAACCTTACACTGAAATGGTGCCTAAAAAGAATAATGTGCTAACTATGTATGCAGCTTAATTGGGACCCCTACTGATACTGAAAACAGTCAAAATTTTGTTGTGGTTTCAAACAAAAACAAGACTTATATGATTACAGTGATGTGTGAGTGGTATATCTGTGTGTCTGTATTCCCCAGTAATATTTAACCTGTTCACTGACATAAGGGAATAAGGGATTTTTTAGGCCCACAACTGACTTTAACAGGAAGATATTTTTGAAAGAAAATTCTTCCTAACAATCTAGTGAAAATACTTGGCTTTGCAAGAAAATTAAAAATAGGATATTTATAATGCCCTGACTAAGGGAAGGCCACTTCATCAGCTTCTCTAAAAGATTCTATTACAGAAAGAGACCTAATTATTGTGCCAAGATTGGACACATATTTTAGTCAGAACCTGCACCTTTCAAACATGGGTGGATCCACACTGAAAATTTGTCAATTCAGGGAATCGTCCCAGGGTTCTGCTCAGGAAATCAGACTGTTTTCCTCCTTGTGTGCTCTGAACACCTCCCTCTTTCTCATGGTACATATATCCTGTCTCTCTGTAAGATGCTGATATTTGATATGAAAACCAGGGGCTGAGTCCTGCAGCAGTAGGAGCATTTGCTTTCAGGTTATAGCTTTTGTGTTTAAAACCAAAAACCGTTATTGTATGTGTGTTTGGCAGGCCTTGTGCTTTATGGTTTATTATATTTGCAGCTTCAACTGTAAACACAGAAAAACATCTGTTTTGCTTATGGGGCAGCTTATTGTTCTTACTGAACAGTAACAAACCTTATGCTATGGATGAAAGAATTTGATTTATCTGTGTGATTAAGTGTAGTAGGTGTGTGATTACACAGCACCCTCATAAACCATGTGTTACACTGTGATTTTATAAATTCCTGTTGGCTTGTACAATCAGGGAAGGGTTTTCCATTGAAGTCCTTAGGCAGATGCAATAGATGTCAACACATGACTTGACAAAGCTATTGCCAGTTCTGGATAGTATTACAGGCCTTCAAGATGAAATCTAGTCTCCTGGATAATTTGTATAATGGATCTTTGGGGTATTCATACTTCCAAGATGCGTGTGGTTTTACATGCTATAAAAGATAAAGCATGCTCTGCAGTTTCTATTTCAGATATAGTACCATTTAAAATGCTTTAGGCTTCTCCTCCATACAGTGGATGGTTTGCTCTGAGGATCTTAAACATTCATTTCTACTGGTTCTCATATCATAGATTCTCTATTAATATTGCCATAGTGAAATAGGAGACTGACTGCTGGGAATCTCCAGGCAATCAATGAAAAATACTTTGCAACAACACTGTCCTTTTCACTTTCATTAAAGGTTGTGAAAGCAATTTACAAACATTAATAACACATTACGGTAACCTCCTGAATCTCTGTGAGTGTTCAGTTCTAGAAACTTTTAAACTAAGATAAAAATAGGTAACAGCTATGCTATGACAGTGGAAACTAGCCATTCCTTTGCTGGCCTCCATTTTTTTTGGGACCCTCTTGGACATCCATAAAGTTTTGTTTTAAAAAATGCTCTTGGGTTGCAGCTTCTCAGCTCTGGACTCTATGTTTTGAGGATAAGCTTTGATTCTTCCATCAGGGATCTGCTCTGTCTTGAGCCTCTTTTTAATAACTTGATCTAAATTTTGAGTGAATCTGAAGAATCAAAAGGAGACAAAGACACTAACCAAAGATGAAACACAGGTTCATTGAATTTCCTGAGAATAAAATCAGCTTCCTAGTAGCAGTATTCACTTTGCCTATGTATAGAAACATTCCTAGAATTATTGTGTTCAATATTCAATTCGTTTTCAAAGGTTAGACCCAACTGTGCATTATTGATAAGGAGGAATAGCTAGCTATTCAAATGTCAAATAGCAAAGTCTTAGCTGAGTTTGACGGGTTTTTTATTTTAATTTTTTTCCTTCTTCCTCCCTCCCCTATAATCCCATAAATTGTTTGCTTTACAGTGTATTTTGTATGTTAACATAAAACTTTGATTCTACAATTACTACATCAATATGGCTTAATGTAGGGTAGTAACTACTGAATTATCCAGTGTAGGAAGTGTCTGCCATATTATGCTTGTGTCTCATCAACTTGTCTCACTGGAACAGAACCTCATTCCAACTTTCACCTAAAAATGCATTATCAGTAGCCTTCATAGTAATTCCAAGGCATATTTACAGAGTTAGTGTAAGTTGCAGAGATACCAAACCAAACAATAGTACACTTTATTCCTTATTCTTTTGTGCAGCAAAGCCTCATTCTGAAACCAGTGGAAATCCATGAGGTAAAGGTGACATTTTTCACATTGTCTGGTACTATAAATCACATGAACGTGCACCCTACCAGCTGAATTGGGATCTCATAGACTCTCCTTGTTTCTACTTATAATATCAAAAAACAGTTTTTAAAGATATAGTTAAAGCACTTATTGGAGAAAACTTGAATTATCAAGCGGTGAAATGTCATTATTCCTTTAATTATGTACATAAAATAAAAAGTCAGAGTTGCTATAGAATTCTAGCAATGCAATTTTTCAGTAATGCACAGTGGAGACAGTTTCTTGCAATATTGCAAAGTTCTGTCCTTTAAGATAAATGTATTCCTATGCAGTTCAAATTATTTTGCAATCTTTGAAGTCTCATTTTACAAATCACTAATGTATTAATTTGACTTAATCATCTATCTGTGCTTAGTCTTGACAAAGCACGTATGTGGTAGAGATGTTTCTTGCTTCTTCCGCCATCTGTAAATCAGTGAATCAGTAACAAGAGAGATAAAATGAATAATTCAAAAGATCAGTGCTGACCAAAGATCAGAGATACTTACAGTGTTATTATGTTTTTTGGGTTTCTACCAGTAGACCATGATTTTATAGATAAAACATATTTTGAAGTAAATAGAGCTGATCACTATACTAAAAAGAATAGTAATATGTGCTTTTGCTAGCACTAGAAGGATTGTGTAAATACCTTCAGGGATGTGTTTTGCTAGCATCAGAAAGGCAAATGATTAAATATATATCTTTTGCCTTACACATTTCACTTACACTTCCACAAAAGTAATCATAACCTGTTCTTTCTGTCTTTTGGTTGTTAATGCTTTCCAGCAGAAGGAAGGCCTTGTGACACCAAACAGATGCTCCCAGGCTACGTGAGTGCTGCTGGGGCTGAGCACTTTGGTGCCTGACTTAGTAAAAAAACAGCACTGAGACTTCCTCCTTAGGCTGTCAGTGAACAGCAAGGCTAATTCAAGGTACTAGAGGGACTCAAATCATTTTAGGCACAAGGGCTCAAAGATGGCTTTTATCCTGGTGAAATCCTACCACAGGCTTTCAGCAAGATGGGAGTTTCCAGATTTTTTTGCTCAAACTTCCAAGCATGTTTGTGCTTCACTGTGTTCTAGAGCTGGGTCATGAGACAGGGGAGCACAGCATTCCCTCTGCTCCTCCATAGTATACGATTATTAAAAGACTGATGTTCAAGTTCAACTTCACTCAAGACTACACATAACAGTATAATAATATTAATAATTTTATTAGTATTTTTTGTAACAGCTAAGAAAAAATTATATCAGAATCAATATTATCAGCATCTCTCTTTAGTTGCAGCAGCCTCTGCTGCAACTCCTCTTCCCTCTATTCCCAGAAAAACTATTTTTTGGTTTTCTTGGGTTCTAAGTATTACACAACTTTCAGGCAGCTGAAAGTTCTGTCTCTAGAGATTTAGATAAAACCCTGCGTAAGTAGAGTTAATCCCTGGTAGGTATTCTTCCAAATCTTAAAACTATAACTGTGTAGTCATGTCAAAGTAATTTATTTTTTTGTTTAACCTAAGTAGCTAAGTACTTGGGAAAAAAAACCAAACAGGTGCTGCAGGTCAGCACTCAGGTAGGTGAAAAAGTATGAACAGTGGGAATGAAACACTGTCTTGGTGGCATCATCCCTTGTGGTACATGTTCATTTCAGCTGAAAAAACATCAAAAATTATAAAATGGTGTCAAATATGGAAAAAACTGTACAGAAACAAGCCAAGACAGCATGTTTAAGCTCTTAATTTAATTACTGCAGATTTATTTTGATTTGTATCTGAAACACAGCGGGCAAAAGACAGAGATTGCATTTGCTGGAATAAAAATAGATAATTTCAATGCAGTCAACTTGTCTCTCTATTTTCAGTTCCTTTATTTAAGGAGGTTTTTAATCTCATTTTCATCATAAAGAAACCATATTGAGAAAGTAATACTGGATGCATCCAAATTGGTTTAGTAGGATGGTTTGTTCCTTATTGCTTCTAGAGTTTAGGGTCAGCAACTTGGGGAAATCTAGATTTTTCAGGAGATTACTGTCCCTGACTTCTGAAATCCTCTTAGAGACATTTGTTCTCTCACATCCCCAGTGTCAGGAAGACTCTTTCTTTCAACTGCATAGGTACAGACTCACTACAGTCACCCAGCTCTCAGTTTCCATCATGTATAAAGTGTCTAAAATTTGCAGTTCCCTCACATTTGTCCAGTGGATCTCTGCATATGTGCAGTCTGGCTGTATAAGTAGGAAGGGGAAATTTCAAACCTGTCTCAGTGCATCTTAAGCAGAGTTCAGGCAGCAGCACTCAGGCATCAGCGTGCTGGGCACCTGGCCATGCCTTTGCTCAGTGCTCTGCCATCCCCAGATCAGCCCGAGGCAGGGCATGGCTGCCATCATTCCTTACTCAGAGCACTCCGAGATTCCCTTCCAGGGATCTGATGGCAGAACTGTGAGAGCCATCAACTGTTAGAGAGCAGAAGTGAACTTCTAGAAGAAAGGTTACTTGCCAGGAGAAGTTGTTTGAGGACTTGACGTACACATTCACATTTTGCCTGCCTTTTTCTCCTCTTGGTCTCTTTAAAATACAGTTACACATTCACTATCCAGGAGGGAGGGACAGGAATAACTCTAAGTGTTGGTGTAGAAGGGTATGTGGGTATATGCTCTTAGTAAGTGTGCTGCAAACAGCTTCATGGCAAAGAGCAGATTTGGGCTAAGAAACTGTCCTTTGGTGGTCCCTGCAGGGTGTCAGATATATAGCAGGCTTGACAACACTGCGTTGAAATGGGGGCATTCAAATTCATGCTTAGACAGCTATACCAAATAATACTGTATGGACATTATAAAAGTCATTTTGAAATGGAAGTACAGACAGATCAGGGGAAAAAGATTGAATTATAATTCAATGATCTCATATTTATAAATTATCTAGTATCAATAACACTTTAAAATGGGATTTATTTGCTTTAATAATTCATGGAAAGTTCACAGTAGGTAATTTATTAATAATACAGTGTCATCAGTATGGATTTTGCCCAATTCCTATTTCTATTCTATTGAGCCTACTGATCTGTTTTATGGCAGCAGCAAGAAGCTCAGTTTTAAACAGTGAAAGGAAGCCTATTACCTTGTTTTCAAAATAAAATATGGACAGATCCATGGAATACAAAGCTTCAGTTTGAGGTCAGAAATAGCTACAAACATAAAAGGAAGTACACATTTCTGTTTAGATGGACACGAAAGGTCACTATGCAGAAAAATACTGGAAGAGTGCATGCACTTGGATTTGAGTCCCACCACTAAAAGCAATAGAATGACTTTCATACTTATTGGTATAATTTTCCTATTAAGACACTTGATTGTTCTGCTGATTCAGAGCCAGAATACACAAGCCCTCTGTTAAGGCAAACCTATATCACATTGGAAATGTACCATTTGCAGTGTGTTTAACAAATTCTCTAATATTTTGTTACTTATTTCAGCTCTTCCATATACTCTTAGTACATAAATTAACAGTGTCATCACAAGAAGTGTGTGTGTATTGGTTTGCAAGTAGTGTTTTTGTAGCAGTAATAGTCAGTAGGAGGGCTTTTTTTCTTTTTAAGATTTTTCTATTGTTTTCAGCAAATAGGTTTCTCAACTTGCAATACTCTGACATTGCATCTGAAACAATTTGTTGCAGAGCAACAAATCTTGGTGTTTTCAGGAGAAAAACCAATATCTGTTTAACGTTATTGCTAAAGGGATTAAGATTGTAGTTCTTAAGAAAGTAGATCTGTTTATTCCCCTGAGAAGATCAGAAACAAATATGCACCAAATAAGTCATTCCGACTATGATGATTTCATGTGAGCACTCTAACAAGTAAAAAATTGATAGAAATTGGAAGCAATGGAATTGGCTGATTAAGTCCATATCCAGAACTGCACACTGTAACAGCACAGGTGATTTTCTGTTATACTCTGCTGCTGTTGATACCATCATTGGTGGCTATCACAGTTTTTGCCACGTGCGTGCGTGTGTGTGCAGCCCATCTGCTCCATAAGTTTTAGGAGAAAGGAGCTGGGAAACTCCCGTTGGGATTATATTTTGTAGTGAAGGATGCAGTGCACTGAAGGCACAAAATAATGTTCAAACACAAGTGGGTGATGGACCAAAAACTAAATCTCAACAGTGTTTTCTTTGATTTGTGTTGCTGCCATAGTGGATAAGTGCGGGAGAACTGGCACGAGAATGTGCAGATGAGGTTTGTGTTTGATATTTAGCACTGTCAGTTTGAAACTCTTGGGAACAGTAGGTCCCACTGTTGGTGGTGGCTGCAGCTCCTGGCTCCCCTCGGAGTCATGCGAGAGAGGAGGCGTATTTATCCCTTGCTTTCACACAGAAGTGGTATCTTGTGTTTTTGTGCTGTCTCAGTCTCACGTGGGTAGTTGTTAAATCTGGCTATAGAGTATCCATCAGTAATAATCAACCATTTTATGGTAAAACAGCAAAATTATTTTGGAATCAGATCTCATGACTTTTAAAATGTATTTTACAAAACTGATCTATGTACTTCATTAAATAATATTTTCTCCAAAACTCTCATTTCTGATTAAGATATTACATCTGCGTCTGCCTGAAAATCTTTCTGACATTCTGTTTGCCAGTATTTTATGTAAATAACAAGCAAGCTTGTTTACGGGAGAATCCCTAACAGTTTTCTGTTTATGGCTGTATAAAATCTTACCAATTCTATAGGATTTCTTGTCTGGAACAGTTTTCAAACTTACCTGGTACAAATCTTCTAATGGTATCATGAGATAACCAGTATATATGAGGTATGATAGTATTTTATAGTTGTTCTTTAAATCAATACATTTTCACTTTTAGAAAAATCAAGATGTTTAAATAAAAGTAGAAAGGTTTTTATGGAATCACAGTAAATGATTCATTTAGATGCTGATTTGTTTTCTTCTGGTCTGAACACTGCTTTCATGCAAATGTCAGGCATTAGACTAAAACATGCATTGCATGTATCCTTATCTTGAAGCTTCCCCTTATCTAATGATAAAAGGTTTTCTTACCCTGTGTGTTAACTGAATCAACCTTATTCAAATGTGTGTGTGTGTGTGTGTACATTTCAGTGTTTAGGAGTATGTAAACACACTGTATTTCATTTATAGGAATGCTGTGCTAACTTCAAATACAAAAGCACTGCTTTGTAGTAAGTCCTCCTGCATCCTCCCCACTTTCACATACATTAAGTACAAACCATTAAAACAGCAACCTAGTTAGTATGAAAGAGATTTCCAGAAATATATCACCTATAATACCTGCTCTGTTACATCTGCACATTGTGAACTGGAGGAGAGGAGGGAGAAATTTATTTTTAAATCCTTCTATCAAAACAGTTACTGATCTTCAAACATTTGCCTTTTTATTCTTTCCCTTACCAATTGCCAGCCAATGGACAAGGACACACTGTATTACTACTTTGTGTGATTCATTCCTCATAAAACAATCTGTTCTTTTAGTAGCACTTGTTATTAATCAAGGTTTTTTCCCTCCATTAGAGTGGTTGTTGGCTCAATCACTTCAGTATATGTAATCACTAACTTTTTCCATTACACTAGTGAGTAGGTGCTCTTATATGCCTGTCAAAGGGATGCTGGTACATTTAGTATGATGCTTTGCAATTTCAGTAAGAACAGTAATGGTTGAAGTGTGATTGCTTTTTGTTTTTCCTTTGAGAGGAAAAAAAAAGTGTTACATGTTCTCCTCAGAGAGAGAATAGGAAAAAATGATGGAAAGTTCCAAACTCAATATATTTTTGAATCATTAAAATGTTCAAAAGTACCAAGGAATACTCTTGCAGAATCCATCATTCCGTAATATAACTTCAGAGGCCCTGGACTTGCTTATCCTAATAGAATGTTGAAAAGGATAAAGTATAAATTTTGTACAATAGTCTTTGCATTTGCAGTGCATAGCACAAAAATTCTCATTCGTACAAATGAAATGGAAGAGGAGGAGGGAGGTTGTGGGTACCTAAAACCTTTAGTGACATTGTATTGTTTTCTATGCAAAAGTGGTATAGTTTCTGCATGAAACAAAAAAAAAACAAAGAGGAGGCAATACACCACTAATTAGGTATTGCTGATATATTTTAATATAAAAAGGCAAGTGCTTAGATAATAGGAAAAATTTTTTGCAAAAATTAAAAAAATTAATCAGTCTTTTCATGCAGGTGATGTTTATTCTCTAACACTTGGAGATTGTTCTGACAGTCTACTTTAAAAACAAGATTAAATAAGTAAATATTAAATATACCACACAGCTCTGTTGTTAAAATTGGGCTTCTTGTCATGTTTTCTCTGAATTTTTCAATTACCTTTTTCTTGATTTCCACTGATGGCTGCACTTTTCCTTTCCAGACCTCACATATTAGCTGCTTTTTCATTTCCTATTCATTTTACCTGAGCCTTACTGTGTTCATTCTATAATACAGTAAAATTCTGTCTTTTCTCCTCTCCTCCGCCTTTCCTGGTAATTGTTTTGTAAAGATCTGATGAGAAATCTTTCATTCCCACAACTGCAAACATTGTTATAGTTTTTTCTTTTGAAGCGATTCTGCTCCATCACTGAATTTTACTGCATCTGATTCCAGCAGCCAAAGCATCTTCCAAAGTCCTGATATAATTGGTCTTTATCTCTTAGCTCATTTAATCTATCCTGCTTACCCTTTGAATATTTTCCCCAGTTAGGTGTTCATCTTATAGCTTTGCCTATTTTCCCATACTGCTCCATGATTCTACACTGACCATTTTCTCCTTCTGCTCTCTGAGTATTCCTCAGAGACACCTCTAATCCTCCTTACACATTCATGCACTCCCTTATTGAATGTCTTTCCTAATTTTTTGGATAACAAATTATTTCTGAAAGAGATCAGCTGTATGGTTTTCAGTCTCATATATGTCTTCTGTAGTACTTAAAAATAAATTATGAGCTCCCTTGGTCACTGAATTTTGTGCCTGATGCCTTAAAACTGGAACTTAAAAATATTTTTGAATGTTATTATTATATATTCTCAAATAATTCATTATTTCATTTATCCCAGGCATGCACATCTGCCTTGAAAGAAACAGGAAAGAAGTTCATATATCTTATAATACATCTCCTAATACAGAAAGGGAGGGTCTGATTCAGCTCTCAGGCCCAGCATAATTCAGAATGTATTTGATTGGTATGTCTTAGCCACACTCCACCAAAGTGCATCTCAGTGAGCATCACATTGACAGTTATATCTTTCCTTAGTTTTCTTTGTGTGACAGCTAATTTCCAAATGACCCCCAAGCTCCAGGGTACCACCCCTCTTGCTGAGGACAGGGGTGGTACACTGTGTGTCCTACATCATTGCTTGCACATTGTGATTGAGGGGTGAAGAGAGCAGCTGGGGCTCCCCTAGGAAGAAGGACACATTACACTGCTGCCAAGGGCTTCTCTTCCCCTCTCCAAACAGTAATGAACAGTCACTGAGTCATCCACACACACTTTAAACTATTCCTTGGAAGGTAAAAATTAGTGACGTTCATAACATTTTGAATTTGATGATTTAGTGCCATGATAATTCTTGATACTGTTACAGTGTCATTTCTTAATACTCTGATGCTCTGTTAGGGCATGCTGGTTTATTGGATCCCAGATCTATTTTTATATATTTCTTTAAGAAAAGAAAATCAAATTAGGTATTTAAGTATGTATTTCATTTTGGTGCAGCATGGATTATTATGCTGTGTAACTACCATTTAGGAAATGGCTGTTACATAGAACCTGATGGGGTCTTGCCTCAGAAGGCTTGTGAAAGCATCCTGTCCCTCTGGTGGATGCTCACCCTGGGTTGGAGCTTGGAAAACTGGAGTGAAACTTGCACCAAGCACAAGAGCAACCCCTGCCTAAGCAGCCACTCTGTAGTGTGTGACAGCATTGGTGAGCAGGGTGATGGCAGCCCCAGTCAGATTCTGAGGGAACCTGAGAACAAAGCTTAGCAGAAGAATTACAAAGCTGGACTAATTAGAAGGACACCAATGTGGGACAGCATGATGCCACTGTCTGACTGAATGGTTACAAACTCTGCAGGAGTTCCTGACTCACTGTTTCTTAATTAAGACATTCTTAATGAAGAATACATTTTTCCTTCTGGAGAGATACAATGTCAGCAGCTGCAGTCAGCCCTCTCCTCTTGGCCCTGTGTGTTACCTGTGCTGCATATTCAGCAGGGTGATGCAAAAGGCCCAGGTGTCAAATTTCTACTTATCCCAGGATAATTATCTTTATTATTTTCTTAAAATGTTTTAAAGGTTTTATTAACATTCCAAGAAAAATAGAACCTGGTTTGAGGTACATGATATTCTGCATTGTATAATTTATCTCTGTGTACTTTCTAAAGAAGTTAATGAAGTTATTGAGTAATCACATCACATCCCTCACAGCTTTGTTGTCTTCTTGCATATGTGAAACAGGCAGTGATATATTAGAGGCTCGCTTTCATAGAAGAGATGTGGATTATATTAACAGCCATTGTGCAACTATATTTTGAGTTACAGAACTAATGGAATTTATTGGTTTTCTTGTATTTGTTTTGTTTTCCTTTATGTCTAGTGTGGCTTATATAAATCTCAAAAATGTAGTGGTTTAGTTGCCAACAGAATCCAGGCTGCAAGCCAGCTTTTAAGGAGTACTAGTCTAATGCCAAAGTAATGTAGTGTATGAATCTGGTGGGAGGACAGGAGGATGCAGGAAGGAGTGTATGGGATGTGGCTGTAAATTACCACGTCCTTTATCTCCCTGTTGGAACGTCACAGTTTAACTATGAAAATCTGAGGAAAGCTGTCTCTTCTGCATCATTGCCTTCTCATTGTTACTTTTTTTCCACTCAGTTATTCTAACATTTTAAATAAAGGATCTGTCAATAACATGTTTGAAATAAAAGTAAGCATAGGTGCATTGGATTGGATAAGGTTCATAAGAAAATATCTGTAACCTGCAGCTGTAGGTTCTGTAATCAATTAGATGATTTAAGGTGCAGAACCTCTTGGCTTTTTGCTGCACTGCAGTGGTTGTTCATTGAAGCAAGTAGCTCTTTCCTGAGGAGTTTGTTACTTCATTCATGATGAAACCTTTCTGGAATTGCAGAGCAGAAGTTTTATTGTGTAGGGTCCTTTTTTAGTAGTCAGCTGAAAAGACCATTAAACTACAGCATCAGATCAGATCACTCCTGTGCCGTTTCAGCAATACTTGTCAAAGATGCTGCCCCCCAAAAGAAGAAATTATCTCAGTGGAGAGCTGTTGGAAAGGTTAAACTGAAGGGTCAAGCATATATTGAAAGAAAAAGACCTGTTGTGTTTAGAATAACTCAGTCTTTCCAATGGAATTCATTGTTGCACAGTTAGTCCAAATATACTAGTCTTGATAAACTCCGTTGTTTCACATGGGATGGTAAATTTCTATCCACAAGATAGCACTTACACATAGTATCATTATTAAATTATACACAATTACAATGCTGATGGACAGCGGTCGATGTGATGCAGTTGCTCTAAAGTATCACAAATAATGTCCATTGCAAATTCAATGAGTCTATTATTGGAACTGGCCTGTTGTACCTCAGTGTGCACATGCAGACAACCTGCTTGGTCACACTTGTCTGTTGTTTTACGAATCCATTGCATTTGGTCACAGTTGTTTTCAGCCATGCCCTGTTCAAAACAACCTCCTTTGCCACTGGAGATGTATTCTTGGGCCCAGTTTTAATTCTTGGGACACTACCAAATTTGTAGTTATAAAAAAATGTGGATTATTCCATATCGTTGTAGACTTACTTTAAATACATCATTCCTATTTTTTAGATGTATTTTCTCCTTCTTGTAAAATGTGTCTTTTTTTCTATGGCTGGCATGCCACAGAAGTTCAGCAGAACCAGCTGTGGTGAGCTGATGCTCAAGTCTGATGCTCTCCAGAGGTACAGATGAGACAGATATTGCAGAGGTACATCCTTGCTCCATCCATGTGTAAGCAGCCACTTTACTTTTGCATAGAGTTGTTCTAGGGAGGAAGAAATATAAGCACCCTGAAGTGTGATTTGCATCCTTCCCAAATTCATTGCCTTTCTTAAAATACTTAGCTGAATTTAGTGCTCAGATTAAAAATGCTATTTCAGTAATTGTTTAAAGGCCAACTGGTGAAGCACTAAACAAAAGCTATCGTGTTTGTAGAGCAAAAAGCATTTTCTGTAACAGCTTCTTGCTATTTTGTGCTGTGGTGGAGGATGGGAAGGCTTTGAAATCTACTCTATGAATCATTCCTAGCATTTCATGTTACTGAAATGTGAATATTACTTTTCAATGTGTAACTATGCTATTAGAGCCTTCTGTGATTTAGAGAGAGCTTTCAGAATACTAAAAAGACATTATTTACTTTCTTCCAGTCTATTAGTGCAGAACAATCCTCACACAGGCTCTGTGGTGGCAGGGTTGATTGGTTCTCAGTGGACTTGTCTTGTTAATAGAAGAAAAGAGGCTCTTGCTGGTATTTCTGCTCCTGTCTGGAACAAGACTTCTCTAGACAGCTAATTGTGCTGCATTTGATCTGCCTCCCTGGTGTGACAAAGCAGGTATCCTCAGACCTTTACATTAAACAAATGTCTACTCCTCACATGTGCCAGAGCTTCCAGAGTTTACAAACAACAAGACTGAACAGCAGTTACCCAGAGGTGTCACCTGCCTTTAGCTTTAGTGAAACCCCAACGTTATGAAGCTGGGAGTACATCTAACCTCAACAAGGTTAGGCAGCTTTGTTGAATCTTATCATTTTCCCCTTCCGTGCTCTTTGCACACGCTCCTAGGGCTAAGAAATATTTACATGAAGGGGTTTGGACCACTTTGTCTCCTAAAAATGGAGTGCTTAATGCCCCCTTTGTCTTGTCGTTAATTAAACTTCGTTGATGCTCTTACACGGGGCTGGTGTAATTATGTTTCCAACACAGCTGCAGTAAATGTGAACTGTTTGAAATTTTTTGCTGCAGTGGCTGTACTTCTGCAGCCAGAAATGAATGAAAAAGAAGCATTGCAGAGGTGGTGTTTACATACAGCTCCTTGCAAGACTGCTGCCAGTGGCTATTTATTGAACTTTACATGTGTAGCTGCTGTCAGTAGTAGTATCTGAAATGGCAAGAGAGAACAAGTCAAGACCTATGTGAAAATATAGGCTCTCATTTAGTTTTAAACCATTTTTCTAAAATCACTAAAATTGTATTTTCCTGTTTTTAATTAAAATGAGATCCACTAAAAAACCACCATTTTTTTGTCAAAATCATTGCATGTTTGTCATCAGCAACAACAAAAGCCCCATTCAATATATTCTTAAATTGCTTTGCTTATGTCCTGATTTTGTTTGGGATAGAGTTAATTTTCTTCTTAGTAGCTGGTACAGTGCTGTATTTTGGATTTAGTAGGAGAATAATGTTGATAATCTGCTGATATTGTGGTTGTTGCTAAGTAGTGCTCACTCTAAGTCAAGGACTTTTCAGTGTCTCACACTCTGCAAGTGAGCAGACACACAAAAAGCTGAGAGTGAGCATGGCCAGGAGAGCTGACCCAAATTGGCCAAATTTTCATTGTTTGAGTGAGAGTTATGTGGTTAAAACAAACAATGTAAAATTGGTGGTGGCCATTTATATTATGAGCCACTAACAGTTGAAAAATATGTAGTTTATTTTCTCCAGGGTGTAGTATCTATTTTATGAATGCATTTGTACTTCATAAATCATTCTTAAGAGCAAAAGGGAGAAAAATGAAAAATCTATTCGCCTTCAACCCCTTGGGTATTTATTTAATTTTTAATGAAATAGAGAGAATACTTCATCAATGGCAGCAATGGAGAAATGGCTTTAAACTAAAAGAGAGTAGGTTTAGATTAGATCTTAGGAATAAATTCTTCCTTGTGAGGGTTTGGAGGCCCTGGCACAAGTTGCCCAGAGAAGCTGTGACTGCCCCATCCCTGGCAGTGTCCAAGGCCAGGTTGAACAGAACTTTAACAACCTGGTCTAGTGGAAGGTGTCCCTGTCTAGTGGAAGGGTTGGAACTGGGTGATCTTTAAGGTTCCTTCCAACCCAAACCATTCTGTGACTCTGATTTTGTGAGAACAAAACCTTAAACCTCTACCGTTGAAAATCCCCAACCACAGACCAAAACAAATAAAGCAAAAGACCTGGCTTGAGAAACAAACCAAATTTAAAATCAAATGGATTTCTGAAGCATTTAAAGATTTGGCAGTTGCTTAATTTAGCTGTGAAATATTCTTATATGACATTCAGCAGAATAAAAGCAGTCAATGTTAAACATTTAAATGATTTTTTTAGCTGGAATAATACTTATTTCAGGGACAAGTCTATCAATACTGTGTATTTGCTTTCTGATTCTGGCTTCCATGACAATGGGAGCTCTGGGATCAGAACAGCTTTGCCTTGAATGTGATATTTGCCCTTTCATTATGTTAGACATTGACTATAAAGCTGTGTATATGTCATAGGACAGCATCACTCAAATAGCTGAATTCTGCTAAGTGAAGCAGTGTAACATGTTAATATTATCTGAGATCAGAAAAAGATTTTTCTCCTGTTCATTTAAAAGTGAGCTTTTGTAGTTTGAGGCACAATAGCATCATGAGATTATCTGATTTAGCCTCTTGTGTATCACTGGCAATTGTGTTTTAGAGACGTACCCTTGTATTTTATTTTGCTAATACTGATATTATATTGTGTGATTCAGTCTCCATCTGATTCTGGTTTGAATACAACAAGAGGGGAAAAAAAAAGATGGTGCCATTGGGAGGGTGGTGATGGTATTCTTTGGTGTTTTATTCCAAAGATTAACTTACCTTAAAATATGTGCTGTATTTCCAGGTCATAACTTTCCATCCTGAGTTTCTTTCTAGGTTATGTTTTGCTGCTAGACTTGCACTGACTCCCTTCAATTTTATTGTCTTTTGTTAGGTGGAGACTTAGATGCTCTGGTCAGCTCTGATCTTTTCCTTCATAAATGTTCATGGTTTTGTATTTCCCTACTATGATCAAATTATTCATTTTTTTTCTTAAATAATTATGCCAGGAGCAGATTCAGTGATCTGGTGTCTGTCTTGTCCTATTTCATGTAGTAAAATAAGGAAATATGTTGTGGCTTTTCTTGGCAGAAAATAGGAAATCTTGCTGCTCAGTTTTTAGCAAGAAAACTGCCTGTGTCATGTTATTGTTTTGCTTTCAGTTACCTTGGTTTAATGTCAAAAATACATCATACTTTTTGCTTTCACTAGGAACTATCTCAGGCCATATATGGTCAGGTCTTCTATACAGTGGGAGAAGGAACAGCTCTAATTCTAAGGCTAATGGAACTTGTGTTGAAGAAAAATTTCCATTACAGCTATTATTAACTTGATTTTCATTCAGATAGCATCATTCAGATTGCAAGCATCTGAGGGGTTTCTTGTAACTCTTTCAGAAAGTAGGTGGGGAATCTAGATCATCTCAGGATGTTAGACTCACCTTTATATACCTACTGCCTCCTTACCACTGAATGCACTGGTAGTACTACTTCTTCCTTTCTGTTGTTGTTGCTAGAACATGTTGCTGATCATGAATTTCTCTCTCTGAATGTGCTTTCCATGACTTATTGCAGTGTCTGTTACTATCGTGCCACCCATGCCAACTATATGTAGAAGTTGTGTTTTCCATTGTTTATACATTTGTTTTACACAGGACAGTCTGAAAATAAAAGTATGGAGCTTCAACACCCAGACAGCATTTGAACGCTTTGTAGTCTCTTCAGAATTACATCTTTGTGAATCACCAGCCAAGTGACTCTAAATAACAAACCTAAAAATTCTTCACACCCATTAGCAGCTGAAACTCTCCTAATAGTCAGTGGTTTTTTTCTCATGCACTGTGATTAGTTGTTTTGCTGCCTTATGTGGCAGTTCTGTTAAATTTTTATCGCTTCGTGTGCTCATGGCTCATTTATTGTTTTATTTTTCATCTGTTTGCCTACTGAATAGATTTATTACCTTTGCAAAAAATAATTCTCTTGAGAGAACTACTTACTTCCACAGAGGCTTCTTCAGTTTTAAATTATTCTACAGTTTTTAGTTTCTATTATTCATATACAGAGTGTTGCTAACTATCTGCATGGATTCTGAAAAAAAAACATAAAACAATAATAATTAGAAGAAACCCAGTGAGGAAAGAACAAACTTTTTTTATAATCACATTTAGACTTTTGTCTTTAAAGGAAACTTCCTTGAATGACAATTTTCTTCCCATGCTAAAAATTCTAGTGTTGCGTGTTATTCTTGGTGTGCATTTTCAGAGGAGCTCCATCAGAATGCTCAGTGTTCTGAGGACCTCAGCTCCCACATATTTCTCTGGGTAAATACACGATCAGATTTTAAGAAATTAAGCACAGCACAACTGCAGGTTATTCTCAGTCTAGTAAGATTTGTTTATGAGCATGTCCCAAGTCTCTGCTCTGAGGCTCCGAACGCAGGTTCTCAGTACAAAGCAAACAGCCATTTTGCAGGATGAAACAAAAAAAAAAAAAATCTCCAAATTCTCTACGTTAAGCCATTCTTGAAAGCTTTCACTGTGCAATCTGACCACTTCTTACATCATGCTTAGATTAGATTAGCTATTTGATATGAAAGCAATTTCTATAGAGCACTCTCAAATTCAGACCAGCCTGCTTTTATAACTTACTGTAGTGTTAAGGTTAACTGTCACAGATTTCTGTATGGTTTATCTACAAAGATTTCAACTGCAAATAAACCTGTTGTCATCTGAAATACCTGGTAACCTTAATATTAACATTAGGAATAGTTCAACATATTGAAAAACAGATGAGATGTGAACATATTCCCTAGCAACAATGCAGATACTGAATTACATGAGCAATTGGATACCAGTCTTGTCACAGATATTACATTTCTCTGTATCACTGAACATCAGCTAATTAAAAAGTGCATTTAGCCAGTGGAATTATTTTTATGAATTCACAAATATGCTTTAAGCAAATACAAAGGAAAAGTAATAAAGCTTAATTTACTTATGAACACTCTACCCCATCTGCTATATACCTATATTTCAGCAGTAAGATGATCCAGTGTTATTGTAGTATGGCTTTTTCAAAATATATTCAGCTCATTAAAAACAGATAACTAAATTCTCACCTTCCCTAGAACATTACTATCAGAAACGAATTCAAATGGTGATGAAATAATTGTTTTATTTAATTTCCAAGGAGCAGTATGTAATGAGACAACAACTGGACATGCCTCTTTCATTGAGGGATAGAATTAAAGGAGCTTCTTATCTTTGAATTGCTGCATAAAATAATTGCCACATCCATTCCTGTGAACAAGCGATTTCCCTAGGTAATAATGATGGATTTCTTATCTTCTCCAAAAGGAAGAGTAGAATTAGAGCAGAACTATGACTTTTCTCCACTACATCTACCAAAATGTCTACAGTTGTGTGAAATTCTGCTGGAGAGCATCCTTAAAAGGTGGATGCAGAATGACTACTGACCACAGATCATGTAGGCAGAGCTGTGAAAATCATTCCATTTTATTTGATTCTTTTTCAGTTCTTAGTCTTCCAGTTTCAGAAAAAGCAGTTAGATCAAAATAGTTAGTCTTTTCTTCTTCATATATGTCAATTAAATTTATATCTGCTTAAAAGATAAATTAAATTATTACACAATTAAATGTGTATCTACTTTCAAGTAAAAATCATGATGTTTAAATTAGAAAGAGAAAAAAAATCTGTTCAAATAAGTTTGTGTTCTGCTCTTTGTAAAGTAGTTATTCCCTATTCCCAAGGAGCGATATACTCTAAGATGTTTGGGGATTTTTCTTCCCCCACTGTCCCTCCCACAAAGAGCAATAATCTGTTATGTGGGATGAATCTTTCAGTCCCAGAAGGGCCTGATAGGTGTTTACCAGAAGTCAGGAAGTGGAGGTTTGAAATCCTCCCCTTGAACATATTGCCTCAAACAGGTGTTTGCTGTCTATTGCCAGAAAGTCAAGTTATTCCTGCAGTCGTGCATCCGTATGCAGCGAGGCACAGTGCCCTGTCATTTGTCAGGAGAAAGGCACAGCCTCCCTCCAGCCAGACGGTGCTGCTGGTGATAAGCCATCCTCTCCTGAAGATGCCAAGCAAATGGTACCATTGTTCTGCACCCTTGGCCTTTCTGCTCTTTTTCTAAGCACTGGAGTAGTTCTCTCTTCAGCTCTTCTTGGCTTCCTCAGCCTCTTAAAATAGCACCTTAAAACTGCATGCTGTCATGCATGACAACACACATCAAGCTTTCCATTGAAGTTTAAGATGCTTAAAGTTAATATGATAAAAATTAAAAGCTTGTACTGTACTCATTTATGTTCCTGCTGTACCTCTCCAGCTTCTGTTTAACTTTGGTCACTTACCACAGACAGAAAAGCCATCGCTGTACAGTGCTGGCCTTGACTTGAGCTGTGTTACCAGCCTGGCTCTTACATAAATTATTGGCTGAACTAAATTTTATGTGATGTATTCAGAGATATATGACTACAAAAGCAGAACCAAATAATTTACTGCAAAGAATTTAGCTTTTTATTTTGTGGGAGGGAAGGACACTTTTTTACAAGCTACTTGCTCTCCTGGAGCACATTTGCAGTACAAGATATTACATAGCTGGAGGGAGATCATTTGTGACACTGAGAACGTTTGTGTTGTATATTTGAGTTGAAGAGGTGAATATTGATTTGATATATAGAATTAACTCATTATATAGGCCTTCAATAACATGCTTTAAACTCTGAATTATCTTGGGAAATAACAGGAACAGGACTAATTTTCATGACATTCTTCAAATTCAACTTGGACTAAACAGCTGCATAAGAAATCTTACAGGGTGTTGCAGATCAGCACATTGTTGCAGATATTAATAAATTGCAGATATTCGTTCCAAAAATGTATTCACAGTCCTTTGAACTGTCCATGAACCAGTTTTTGTCCACTAAATATCACGATCGACAGGAAAACCATAATTTTCTTTTGACTTTTCTGTTTCTAATCTCCAGCATTGCTTAAATTCCTAGGTTTCTCCAAACGTGTAGTGCTTTTCTACTTTAAATTAAAAAAACCTAACCAAAACCAAACAGAAAAAGAACAAGAGAAAACCAAACAAACCAAAAAGAAAACAACAAAAAACACACAAATAAAAAAAATTCTTAAACCAAACCCTTGCTATTTTCTAAGAATTTCTTATCCCTTGAGCTGTCACCTGGTAGGTTTTGCATTATTTATCATTTTTAATTCAATAGGAAATTTTAATTCAATATGAAGCATTTAAGAAACAACTTGATCTATGTAGAAGTATTTCTTCTTTCAAATTTTCATCTATTAGAGTTAAAAAGTTGCAATATTTCATGCAAAGAATCAAGACTGCACTGAACTCTTTCCCTTCTACACATGAGCCCTGAGTGAATTTTTAGTCTTTCCTTATTTCATAAAGAGAGCAAGACTGTGAGGAGTATTCTAAAACACCAGGGACTGGAAATGCAGTTATGGAAATGCAGAAATGCTGACCCACCACTCCTTCACCACTTATGGATGTGAGGGAGTGGTGGGTCAGCAGCAGGCAGACAGCACGGGGAGATGGAGGAAAATTGACAACTTCCCCAAGCAAAGCTGTAGTTCAAAAGTATTGAAAGGAAAGGATTGCACCTTTTCTCTTTGATGGTTTTGAACACTGCAGAACATTTGTTCAGTGGAGGATGTGACCAAAAGAGTTTGTTGCTGCAGACCAAAGAGTTTGGTGGGAGAACCAGAGAGGAGAAGGGCACTTTGAGGAATGTTTTTTCTTTGCCCAGAGACTCTACATTTGAAGTAACAGAACTACATGCAAAATCAAAATGTTTACATTGGTGTGGTTTGCAGTCAGTTTTGTCCTCATTCCTTCCTGAGATTATCCTGTCTTTTATACTGGTTTTAATTCATTTAGGGGTTATGCATAAGGCTTGAATTTCAGATGGTATTTTCTTTTCTGTTCTCTTCCTATTTTTCTGTCCTTCAATTTCTTTTTAAAATCTACAGCAATGCTTTAATCTGTATAAAAATCTGAATCCAATAAACAATAAAGTAGCAGCAAAACCACAACTGCATGCAGTGACTTGCATTTGGAGGGTTTGCTGGTTGAAATGTCATGGAAGGCTTTCCTATATTTTTATATCTTACCCTTGCACTGAGCCAGGATAGCTCTTTTTAAATGCTCTTTGTTGCAGAGGAATAACAGCTGAAACAAATGAAGTAAGCATCTGCTGTAAGTTTTGGAGGCTATTGTTAACAAATGTTGCTACATTTTTGGAGCCAAGTTTTGAAAACCATTAATATATACTTGTTACCAGCTTAGTAGCAATCTTAGAACTTATTGTGAGCAAAAATTTTATTATTGCAGGAATTGCAAGCTAGTGAATTACCAGAAGAGAATGCTTTAGGGCACAAAGATCTACACATTTACAGTAGATTATTAAAACACTGCAGCAGTTTGTATCAATCCCCAGAAGACTCTCAGACACTTAAAAGGAATCACTTGGCTGTGAGAGACCCTGTGTTTACTCTGGTTCTAACTTGTACTCAAGGCAGGGTATGGTTGATTCTGTGCTTGCTCAGAACCTTGCATAATTATTCTGAATAATTCCATGGATAGAGGTTCCTCAAGTTCTCTGGACCCCTGTTCATAACAGGCCACCCTCATTGTGATTTATTTCTTGTATTTACTGAAAATTTCCCACACTCCAACCTGTGTTTGTTGCCTGTTGTCCTGTCTGTATGCCTCTACAGGGAGCATCTGAATCCTTCTCTACACCCTCACACTACGTAGTTGCAGATGTCAGTAAGTTCTCTCCCTTATCTCTTTTCTCCAGGCTGAACAAAGACAGTTCTGATCCTCTCCTTATACTCCACGTGCTCCATCCATGCTTATTTTCACTTTCTAACTTTTAAACCGCCCCCGACATTTCTGAATTTTTTAGAAATCTCTTAGTTCAGACAATCCTTTATTAACCTCAGCATTTTAAACGACTTTGTACAAACACAATTTATAATTTATTGCATCTTTCCACAAATATTTAATTTCAAACAAAATTCTATCATTTTTTCTACTTTATATTCATTCAATGCCAAAATTGTTACTATTCAGAAGGAAAAAGTATTGCAGTTGAGAATCAGGATGCAATCAGTTAATTGGCCTTGGCTTCATATAAACTTTCATTGAGTAACACAGGTATTTAAATATGGAGGTAGTTGCCTCTGTCCTTCAAAGATTGGCCTTTAGTTCTCTTCACTAATAGCTTTGGTCATTTAATAATGTATTTTACAGCAAGGTCAGGTTAACAGGAGCTTTTATAGGCCAATATTTTACAGGGAATTGGTGAACCAAAAACTGTAATTATGCATGTGAAATAATCCCTTGAATAATTAGTGATGATTAACTGGCTGTTATCATTGAGACAGGTTATAAGGATTTGATATAATAGGAGGTAGGAACCAACTTGCCAAACTTACAGCAAGTAAATGTTATATATTCCATAAAGCTCTCCATTTAATGTCTTATATGTAGACAATAGGGCAAATATTTCAGTAACCGTGATTTTTATCAATTGGTATTGAAATATAAAAAATTACATGTTTATGATGGGTCTTGATGACAGTACACCAGAGAGCTTCAAAAAATTGACAAGCCTTTGTCAGTGCACAAGGTTAAATGATGAATGTTAACAGTGCTTAAAAATTTTAATTTGGTTAAAGATTATATGCACAACTTCAATTTTATTCCAACTAGTTTGACACTGTGCAACAGAACACAGCTGTATAAGTCTTCTAAGGATCATGTTGCAAGCTTCAGCAGCATTGAGAACAATGGTTGAACATCAATTAAATTCCATATTTTTGAAATCAGTAACCCCCCTGAAAAAATTGGTAACTAAAAAAGTGGCAGGATAAAGTGAGACAGAACAGAAAATCCTTGTGAAAACAGCAACTATGTTGTGGCTGAAATGTGCATCTTTTCATTTTTGATTTAGCCCAAAATACATGTTCTAAAACTTCCTCCAGCTGAGTCCTCCCACACCCAGGAACAACATGCAGGAGATATGTTAGAGGTTTGGAAGGAGGAGCTAAAAGAGCTCTTCAAGAGATAATTGAAATTGTAGTGATGTCTGAAAAATAAATTACCTAAAATAGTTTGAGTTGAAGTGATGTGGTTTAGGAAGGAAAATTTCATGTGTGCAACACAATATATGGACAAACGACGGGGAAAAAAAGAAGATCAGAAGGAACCATGTTGATTTTCTGGCTTTCTAAGTAAAAGCAAAAGACTAGACACACAGTGAGGATTTACATTAGAAAAACACTTCAACTTTCTTAACCAGTCTGACTTTCACAGGAGGATTTATGTAGATTTATAGGCTTCAGACAGTGCACCCTACTCCCCTACCAGTTTACTTCATATCCAAAGAACTCTCACAGGGGCTATTTACTAAGATGGTACTGTAAGGTAGCTCCTGATTATTTTGTTAAAATTGCTCTATAAACTCTCTGCCATTTCAGTCTCTACTTATTTTTCAGCATGTTATGTACTTCTAGAATGATTAATACTAAAGAACTTAATTAGGTCTGCTTGTAATTGCTTACACAGTTCCTTTAAGAAAGCAAATTCACCTGACGCAAAATTAAAAAGAATAAATTTAACAAATGGCACCCCTTTAATTTGAATAAAAGTCAAAATAGTCTATAACACTCACTCTAGACAATATATACTATTTTTACAGTGCAGAATAATTCCTGTTTTGTAGAGCTAGTGCTGATTAAAAGAAATTCACTTCATTCAATTTAATAAAACTAGCTAATTTAAGAAAAGTCAGTGTATTAAAATTTACTGTACATGACAACTTTTCTCATTTCAGAATGCACCCTACCACCTCTATTTGATTAGATTTCTTATTGTAAGTTCTGAAAAGGTTAATGAATACCTTAACAAAGCAGCTCAGATTCTATAATTGGGTGTAATAAGCTGATATGGTGATGGAATTCTTTGTTGATTTAATTCTGATGAGAGATCTTTGATGTGATATAAAACCAACATAGACAGAAGTGTAAAGACAAATAAGACCTCCCAAGTTCCTGGTTTACAGATATGCGATAGACATTGTTTCATTTCCTAGCTGATGTAAGCAGCTAACAAAGCTCTCTGCACTTACACATTCCGTATCTGCAAACGTTTACCTCAAAGGCACCTCTTTGCACTCCCATGAATGGAGACCGATAATTTCTGTTACAAGAACCAAACTGTGTAAAAAGGTGTCTCCTGAACTCTTCTTCTCCAAAACCCAGTTGTGCTTTGAGTTTCTACTTGGAATTTCAGATTGCTTGAATCTTTGCCTTTGACTTGAACACTTGACTTTTGTTTTGCCGGGGTAAAAATGAGAGGCTGGTCATTTTTGCTTTGTTAAGAATCCATTTTCTTGGCCATTCAGGGAACTCATCTCTGAACCTGGTTTCAGTTTGCAGCACTGTTCCTTGAATACATATGATGAATTACACAGAGGAGCACAGCTTGAATAACACTAATACTTCTCTATGTCTGCTGTGCTTCTTTAAGTCAAGTCTCACTGACTGATGTGCCCCAGCATTGCACTTGGTCATCTCATTCCTAATCACGTAGCTCCAAATATTGGATTCTTTCATATTTTCTATTTCGTGATCTTTCAACCCTTGCAGATGCCTTTGTTAATAGTTTCCAATTTTCTAGCCTTGCCTTTCTTGCACTACTGAACTTCATTCTGTCTGTGTTACATGAGTCCTCAAGGATATGTCGTTCTTTTGTATGGCATCCAGAGCTTTTCCACATTCATGAAATATCCTGCATTTCTTCCATCATCAGATTTGGCAAGAACATTATTTATTTTTATTAAAAACAATTTTCTTTAAGAGTGAGGATGTTTTACACGATGGCTTCAAACTGACCCTGAAGGAATAAAATGTTTTTAATCTTTTCTAAGCTCAGTTTTTTTCTTTTCTCACTTGTTTTTTCTTTTCCGATTGTAATAATTTCTTGATCTATCTTATAATATTTTGCTAATATTTTCCCTTGGGGCTTTACATTGCATACTTTACTGAAATACAGATCAATAACAGCTATTGTGTTTCCTATATTTCATACAGAAATAGTGTGGATTAGTAATAGAAATGGCTTGTGTGCAATAAACAGTGAAGGTAATTACAGTGGGAGAGGAATGGGAGGCACATGCAAGGTGAATGGACTGGAGCAAATTATCATATCAAACAATGAAATTTAGATATGAACCAGGTTTTTAACATTTGATTTCCCACTTAATTTCCTAGTTTTCATATCTGTAGACCAAAATCACTATATGTTATCATGTAATGACTAATATAAACTTGGGGGGGGAGACTATATATCTGAGTGTTTGACAGATAGAACATGCAAATGTGAAATGCACTGCCATAATGTAGGTGGGTAATGTGAGCAAGTTCTCTTGCAGCCTGTGAGATCTTTCTTTAAGGAAGCATTTATCCAACCCTTACGCATATCCTTTCTTCAAATAGCATTCAATGTTTTGAACATATTTCAGGGGTTTGGTTCATATTCAATTTTTATTAGATCACCAAACGACTGAAGTTATAGTTAATGCTCCACATTTCTCTAAATCATGTGGCTCTATGAGTAGATGTACTGTATGAATAGGTATACTGAATACTGTATGTGGATATATGAGTAGAAATACCGTAATATTTGTAGATAAAGCCATCTTTACACCTAATCATGGACTGTTTGATGTTGGAAGGGACCACTAGAGGTCCAACCCCCCACTCAGGCAGGGCCATCTAGAGCAGATAACCCAGGACCACGTCCACATGGATTTTGAAATATCTCAAAGAGGGAGATTTTACCACCTCTGGGCAATCTGTAGGTTCAAATAAGTATTACAAGTGTAAACAGTCAATGACTGTCTACCTATGTGATTTGCATACAAATATATAAACTGGCATTCATGAAGGCTGCCGCTGGACAAAATAATTTTTCAAAATCTAATTTTATGAGTTTTCAGAAGTGTTTTAATCTAACTTTTTTTTCTTAAGATTTAGAAGATGGTTATTTATCATAATAGTTGCTTCTGTGTTATCAAAATAACCTTCCAATTTAAGTTTGGTGTTTATCTATATAGCGTCAAAAAAGGAAAATTAAAACTTGAACGTATATAGGATCTGTATTTGTTTCTCTCCTACCTGTTTCCTCTGGCTGAGTCAAGCTTAGGGGAAGAATTTGAATGAAGTACTTTTGCATTTATGCATTTAGTACAACACTCTTTTTTATATATAGCATTTCTCAATTCATTCTACCTGAAGTTTCTTCCAAGGAAAATGCATTATTCATTTTTATATATTTCCAGTAGTGCTTATGATATTCAAAGTCTTGTTGTATAAAAAAGCACTCTAGGTTTGACCCAAAGAACTCATGTCTTATAAATGAGAACAAAGTATGTTGTATTCATAATACTATGTCCATCATAAATCAGGGTGTTAAGTACACCATTTAAGATAGATAACTCAGTCTTTCATCAGTGTGAGGTGGACTGAAAAAATACATATCTTATTCCTTCAGCAAGTGTACATTTTCAGCCTGTATTCTCCTTAATTGTAAGAATGATTTATACATGGTTTTGTTTTATATGAATATATGCCCATTTCCTTTTACTGCCTGTCAGCGAGTGTAAATTGTGATTGTTCCCTAAGTCAGTGAACCCATGAATGTTTGCATCAGGTTGGCATCTGCTTGAATAATGTGCCAGTAGCTTGAAGTGACCAGGGAGGGAGATGGTGTAAAAATGAGGTTGAATGAGTCCTAGTCAAATGTTTTTGAATGGACCTCTCAGGCTACAAAATAAATCTGCATTCCTGGCCTACTGTTTCTTAACATTACCAGCAAAAATGCAGCCATTTGATATCAATACAATATATGGAAGGAATATGCAATGCGAATAAAAGAAGCAAAAAGCTGCATCTATCACCTTCCAATCCACCTGAATTTTAATGAAAACTGCTAGTTTATGACAGTGAAAATACATAAGAAGCTAAATTCTTGCATTACCATCCACTGTCCTTTTTTTATTTTTTTTTAAACCAGCATAATCACAGGCAGCTCAAAGTGCCTCATAGATTGTTAAAAGAAGCATTTTTCTCAAAATTAGATTTAGCCTTCATTTCTATTTGCCATTGTGTTGTTACACACAGCATACAAGCATTATTTAAGAAACATACTCACCAATCAACCACCACTTATTTAAAAAAATATTTGGGGTTACAAGAAGTGAATTTGAACAAGAAAAATATATGTTGCACCCCTGAGCTCCATTCATTAAATCATCACTAGAAAAAAGGCCTTATTGTGTCACAGTAGGTAGAAGTGACACATGGAGTGATGAACTAATTCACTCTACTGATGAGGGCTTTCAACTGAGTCAATAACAGAGATTATAACCTGTCATAGTTGAAAACACACAAAATTTACTTAATCAGTTACCAGGAGATGAAAATAAGAAGAAAACTCAATCAGTGTCTTCATGTGATGAGTTATATTTATTTAGCTAGATACTTCATCATTCCATTGGCTGATAGAAATCCAGGGGGTCAGTCAGGATTCACTTTTATGCAGGAGATATATTGTTTCACATCTTGCCTGTTTTCTTGCTAATTAGAAGCTTGAGTTTGTCCCCTGCACGCTCCCTTGTCTGTTTACAAGGATGTTCATTGATGTTTAGCTGATACCTTACTGTAAAATAGAGATGCTGTTTTCACAGTAAGACATGTTGAGAGTAATAGCACAGCAATAGCAAAATGACACTAAATATAATGGAAAGTTAATGGGAGGATACTCTGGCTACTGCCAGGCAAGCTCGTGTCAGAGGGATTACAATAACCGGTATTATTTCTATTATCCAAGGCCTGTTATGATCTTCTGAGTGCAACTGTGCTTTGAAAGTAGGAATGGGAAGTTGTATTGAAAAATTACTGTAATAGAGGACTGTAGAGTTTGGTGTAATTTTGAATGATTGCAGCACTGTTTCTGTGCTACTTTTGAAAATCATGGCCCCACAAAGGTTTGTGACATCCCAGCACTGCATTTAGAACAGAAGAAGAGTACACATCAATCTTCCTCTGAAATGTCATGAACAGAATATAGTTTGCTGTTATTTGCAGATTCCCAAAGAGTTTCAGGAAGATTGAAAAATGGCAATAAAATGGTGACAATTCAGTTTAGAACAGGGAAGTATTTGCATTCCTCCCATGTTTGTGTATGCACTTTCTGCAGACAAAAAGTGGGCATTTGATTTTCTAAATCTAGTTTTTTGCTTGCTTTATTCACTGATTCCTGATTTCCTTTTATTTGCACACCATTGCCTACCTGCTTAATAAATAAATAAGTAAAGTTAAGTGCATTCCTTTTTAGGTACTGTAAATGACTGACTTCAAAGCTTTTCATGCTAGATTGGTTTTCTATATGTAAAAAAGGGGCCAGTGCGTGGGCGTATTACTTAATTGACCAGGATAGTGAAGCAGAAGTTGTGGTCTCCCAATTTATTCCATTTGAGACTAAACAAATTTATTTCAGCTGATCCACACTGTTAATCCCATGATCCAACCCCAGATAAAGCAAACTTCATCTGAAACTCCAATAGATCTGAATTATTTCTGTATCTGTTGCTTATATTGGCATAACCCCCAACTAAATAAGCTATCTGATCATAGTAGAAGTTTTAGTTTCAATTTAAGGATTATGTTTTGATTTTTAGATCACAAGAGAGATGCTGAAACAGCAATGCTGGCTGTTCCTCCTCATTAATCAAATGTACTGTAGTCCTTCCCAGAACAATTTCCTCCATGTACCTCTAAAAGGTGGTTTTGACATCAAAGTGGATGTATCTTTGTGCTGCTGATGTGCTTTCCCAAGAGACACCATGGCAAAAATATCTACTTTTAGAAGAGCACAGCCTTCTGGGTTTCTCATTTGTCTGTTAGTTAGGTGTTTGGTTTTCTTTTGTTTTGTTTTCCAGAAGAAAGCCTTATTTATTTTCTTCTGAGCAGATTATAAGAAATAAGTTATGACTGTGACATTGCTAATGGTTTGTTCCCTTTGTATCTTTAGGCAAAGACATTTGATATACATGATTCTCACTCTTGAACTTTAAGGTTTCATAAAAATTTCTGCATTATTCAATATTTTCTGCTTTCCCCTTTCCATCCTTCCTGAGGAATGTTTATCAGTGTTTCTATCTGAAATATATCTCTTAGTTATCCTGTCCACATTTCTGATATGTATTTGTTTTGCTGTTCCTTTGTATTTTATGTAGGCATTTGCTTGGACAGCACCAAGGCAGAACTGATTGATAACATGAATCAATTGAAGAGGGTCACATAAGATGCTACTGTTTTTTACGTTGTTGGATTAATTTTGCTCTTTAGAAAATAATCTACAGCCTTTGTTTTTTTTCTGGAACACTGTTCTTGGTCTCAAGAGCAATGGTAACCTGTGTAAAAGAGGTCCCTTTTCCGTCCTAATGCAAACTGTGCTATGGCCACCTGTGTGTTCACCTTCAGCATCAGCAGTCTTGAAGCATCCAAATGATGCCTTTTGGGAATTTTGGCTCTTGTAGAATGATATGATCACTCACTTCATGAACATATGTTTCAGCTTTCTAGTTGTTTTTGGGTACTGACCTAGGCTAAAGTCTTACAGTCCCCTCTCCTGCTCGTCCTCCCCGAGTTAGCTGCGCTGGTCAGGTCAATCTCTGCCTCTCAGGCTCCCTCTTCAATAGCAAATGCTGTTAAGGGGGAAGATTTTCAGCTGCAGATGTTGCTCGCTCTCTGAGATCTTTAGTACCCGGGGTGGTGTTTTCAGAGGGCAGGCATGCTGTTTTCCTCACAGATTGTCCAGTTTCAACTGATTTAAAGATGAACAAATTCTTATAAGTCTTGTGGCAATCAGAAGCTCTTAAGAAAGAATCTCATCTCAGTTGACCAGAATTCAGCCACTTTTATCAAGGTTCTGGGTGGTCACCCAGTCACACTTGAATAGATAAAGAGCAGTTACAGCATGAGTTTTAAAGCAGTGGTCTCATAAGCCAGGTGGTGGGAATCCATCCTCAGAGAACTATGAATACAATACAGGAACTAAGAGCTCTTTTCCTGTTCTGTTCTGTCTGTGTACTGTCTGTTCTGTTTACGTACATCTTTGGAGATGTTAAAGTGCTGGATCTTTTTCCTACAAGACAGAGTTAATTTGGAAATCAAGAATAGGAGTTAGTTGGAAGGCTTAAAAGAGTAGTTCTGCTCTGATTAGAAAATGTCAGGTCTATAAGACTGAGTATTTTGAAATTAAAGAGATACTAGAATGATTTTTCCCTTTTTTTTTTTACTAGATCATGAAAGCTCTGGGGATGAATATTTTTCATCCTTCTCTGCAAAGAATTGCCATAGCTGTATAAAAGCCAATCAAGAGATAAATCAGTCTTCTCATATAATAGGCTCTAGGTAGAGAGGACAAAATTCTGAAGGTGCCACCCAAGTTTAACGGCATTTTCCAAAGTTCAAGCACATTATTTTTACTGTAATACTATGCGGCATTATTAAAATACCAGAAGACATTGAGTCTCAAATAGCTATTATTATGATCTACTGTATGCTGCCCTCCCAAGTTCAAGGGGTCATTCTGGTGGTCATATTTCTGTTACAGGCTCATGAGTCTGTCAGGACTGTGAAGATTCAATAAGTAGGATTCGATCAGTGAACTGAATATGTTAAAGGTCTGTCAAACAGTCCTGTGTTTGGATCAGTGTGTCTGATACAAACTGTTCATGCAGAACTCGAATGTGTGAGTTCATATAAACATTTTTAAAGTTTGAGGGTTTTTTTTAATTGATATAATGGTTGCATACAGAACTAACAGAAAGTGTTCCAGCCACAATCTCTTGCACTTCCCACAAGCAGAAAGTTACAGTTATATGCATTAGAACTTGATTAATGTCTCTTTAAAAGCAGTAGTAAGACTATGGACTAGAGATTGTGTTCAAAATTGAGAACAAATATCTTTGTGGAAATGCCATTTTTGTTTTGTAGTTTAGAGTGGGGCAAGTGGAAAAAAATACTGTAATTTTGTACATGTTTTGACTGCTTGATCAGACAAAGTCTTCCGAATGAGAAAATAGTATTTCCTAAAGAAGATCTTAATTTAATAGAGAAGTTTGTATAATTTTGCAAGTTCTTCACATAGAACACTCAGATTTTTCTTTATTAAAATGAAAAGTCATGCCTCAAGGAATAAAAAGAATTGCCATACTTAAATAAGGGAGGGGAGAGGTGACAATGTACTCTTGAAAAATATAATTCTGAAAATAGCTAGAGTGTCAATATAGTGAAGCCAAATGTAATTTATCCCTATGTGAAAAGATAACTATGAGAGATAGCTCTAAAGCTTGCCTTTAAGTGGGAAAAGATTAGGTCAAACAGATCCTTTATCACATGTGAATGACATTAAATAAGTCATTAACAGAGACCATATTTTCAAAATAAATATGAAAATGGAAAGAGTTTGTAAAAATAATACAAGAATGATCTCTCTTACAATAAAATACCCCCGTATCGTTAGTTTTTCCAAGAAGAAAGATAATTTCTGAAATAATACATAGAGGTACATGCATGAAAGAAATCTTGATGTATGTTCTAAAGTAGCAGATTAAGGCATAACAAGATCAGTGAGGAAATAGTAACACAAGAATTAAAATATTAATATTTAATAGGGACAGGAAGGGTTCTATCAATATGGAATTGTCTATGAAAAGACACCATTTGGTCCAGCAAGTCCACTCCCTTAAAAGTACAGGTCTAGTAGAAGGTGTCCCTGCCCATGGCAGGGGGCTTGGAACTGGATCAACTTTAAGGTCACTTCCAACCTAAACCATTCAGTGATTCTCTGATTCTTATGGGGGAATGTGATGTTGAGTTGATGACTCTTGAAGTCATTAACTAGAAAACAGATTTTTTTTTTCTTTTTAAAAAGGTAAACTGTACTTCTAACACAATTTTTCATCTGGCAGCCTGAATTATTGGTTTTCTTTTGTGCAGGAGGATGAACTGGATGATCATAAATGGGTTTCCTCTGTTCTTAAAATCTATGCATGTATGGAATAAATGGACTGTAATGAACTATCAGAAATCCTAAAGAATAACGTTTTAAAATACATTTGACAATACTATTTTTTAGTCATCTTGAGACACTATGAAGGGACCCGGATTGATATAAAACAATGGCAGGAACAATGTCTCTTCTAGAAGAATACACAAGACAGAAGAGTAGTATTAGACTAATGGGACATCTTGTACAAAGCTTGAGAATTTCAGTGACAGGACCACAGGGAAAAAACAGCACTAAACACCTTTGTAATATCAAAATAGAAAATATTTCTCCATCTCTGTGACTCCTGAGACATTTGAAATATTTCAAGAGTTCTAAATGTCACTAAGTGGATTGTGTTGTCATTCTCATTATATCATCATCTAAATAATAATTAGACAGTGGTTTAATCACAATTATTTTGACATGTCACCTTGCAGTTGTCTTTACTATATTGACAAATTATGCCATTTTGTCATAAGTACTTCAAATATTACAACATTTGTCAGAAATCTCTAAATCAGATTACTTATGCAAAATAGGTATTTTTCCTAAAAATTCTATATCTGAATCATATTACATGCTGTCCTTGATGTTGTAGCACATCACTTCTCTTGACAGCTGATAGCATCACAGATAAAGAATCCTATTTTACCAAAGGATTATGCCTGTCAGGGCCTGGAAGGTTTTGTGTCATCCAGAAGCTGATTGCAACATTCTTTGTGCAAGTTTTGGGAGCTGGGGATAAGGCTGGATGACAGGGCTATCACAATGAGTTTGCATCTTGCCCTAGTTTAATAGAAATGGACACACAGGTTTTTTTCATTTTAAAATTCTGTATTTGAGATTATGAGTTACCACTTGAATCCTGAACAGGATGCCTGTGATAGACACATTGCATTTTGCCCCCTTCTGGTTTTTAAACAAGCTTATAGGATGAAGCAAACATTTGTCACTTCTTGTCAGCTCTGTGATGGTAATGTGAAGCTTCTTCTTAAACCTGAGATATAGCTGTTTTGTTGCTTTCCATCTGCATCAAGGTTATTCACAATTTAGAATCTTCCTGCTATTTTGATAGATGGGACATTTAGAACTATTTTTTTTCCCCCTAAACCTCAAGACTGAAAGAAATGGCATTTCACTGTTTTTAAATTTCCGTGATCAGATGCATATAAGTGAAGCAAAGCTGTTCTGGAAAATTGGGACTGTTCCAAGGCAGCCTGCTTCGTTTTGTAGGAGAAAACTCATCTATTTTTGTTGGTATCTTTAGCCAAAGCCCAAATGCAAGTGCTGATTGGAGCATGGCTGATCCTTCACTCTGCTGACAGCTCACCACACCAGTGACCTCTTCACCTGCTGGGGGGATCTGGTTTTGAATCTCATTAAAAACTCTCCAGGATACAAGTGTAACTTAGAGTCACGAGGATTTTAAAAATTAAATGTAAGCAAATCAACAAGTTTTAACCCATCCTGTTTTACAGATGGGTCCCCCTAGTACTTGAAGGATCAGGCCAGCATAATACAAGGATCCGTGAATAACATCTTATGGAAACTTGGGTGCGGTTTTTGACATGCAAGTATCTACATAATTTACATTTTACAGTTTATCCCTGGAGGAAAAAAAGTAGTAATTGCTTAAAAACAGCTCTCTATGTGATGTATTCAGAGTTATCATTTTAAAGTCAACTTATGACACTTCAAATGCAGAGTAGAAATAATGCATGGACTAGTATTTCTCTGCTGTACAGCATCTGAAGCATGATATGCACCATACTACTCTATCAGCCTAAGAGAGAGGTTTTCTTTTTGTTCTTCCAAAGCTTATGAAAAAGAATCCAGAGTGTTCTAATTAGAGTGGTTTTTTATTTTCAGTAGAGGTTGAAAAGGGTTGAAATGGTTTTAATGAAAGGAACTTTGTTTCGTAAGTTCACACATTTCTTGCTGCAGCACTTTACTAGCCTTGAATTATAATGTTTTGATATCATAAATGGTTGCTAATGATAATTAAGGTTAAGATGGGAAGTCAGTAGCAAAGGCAGTGGCATAGTAAATGCTCTGGGTAATAGCAAAAAAAAAGAAACAGGAGAGTAAATGTGCAGAACTGTGTTTTGGTTTTGCTAATTACCACTTCCATTAGCTCCCAAAAACTGAAGTTAATTCTCAGCTTATGAATAACCTGGTGTTTGTACAGAGACAAAGTCTTCCATTGGTGCTTTTACTTGGTTGTGAAGGTTTGGTGTTAATTAGAGGTTCTAAAACAACAAAATCCTTCACTAAGTAAACAGGAAAGCTCAAGTTATTCCAGCCTCTGAGTGTGAAGCAAAATGCTTGTCTCTATCAACCTAATTACTTAGGTTCATCCTTATTAAAATATTTTTCACTTACAAAAACCATTAAAAAAATTATCCAGATGTCATCCAAGATGTCAATGAGCTGGATGAACTCCTTCGTGGAAGGATTATTTGGGAGACGTGAAGAGGAAAAAAAAGGTTTATTTTCAAGGGAAGAGGCATTTGAAAGACCTATAAGAAATATCTTGTTAATATCTGAGGATAAGGGCTTGAGCTCTGCAGATGCCCAGTGTACTTTGGACACTGGGCACTGGTTTTGAGAGCTTGTAGAGCAAGCTCTGTGATGTGCAGGACATCTGCCATTTAATATAAACTGGTATAGATTTGTGTTCCATATTTACTTTCTTGATAACATCTATTGAATACATGATCACTGAATATGACAAATGATAACAGTAACTGTCAGAATTATGTTAGAATACCTGTAGGTCTCTACATGAGTGCCATATGGTGGCCAGTTGATTGGCATGTTATTGAATGTTTTTGTTTTCTTCTATTCTACCTCAGTTTTGTACAGTATTTTTTCAGTTACCAAAATGTCTTCAATAGCTTTAAATGCTGTATTTTAAACTTTCATGTACTATTTGTGTATGTGTGACAGATCTCAAGTAGTTGATGCTGAAAAAAAACAGGTAAAGTTCTAGTGAAAATAAATATATTCCATTCAGAATGCAAAAACCTGAACCTTCAGTATTCAAATTAATGTTTATAACACAAAAACATTCTTTTGGGTTAATTATGTATAATTTAAGGCTTGTTTGTCATGTGAAGGAGTATGCTACCATGCTCCTGTAGTGGAGGTATAATTTGTAGACTAACAACATGTACTGTATGAAGACATCATTTTCAAACTACTCTGTCTTTTTAAACATCTTACATATTCAGAAGAATGTATGCTTGTACTGCATTACTTTAATATTTTAAAGGGTTGGGTTTGATTGCAGATAATCTTTTATTTCATGACGTATGGAAAGCTCATAAACTATTATACTGCAATTGTGCAAGTTGTTTTGTTCAGGTTGCAAACTCAATTTCCTTCCCAGTCACTCCCTGTCATTCTTTTTTACCCAAAGCATTGCAGTTGAAAAGAACTTCAGCAAAAATAAGTGCATTTGACTTGAATGAGAGAGGGTGATAAGAGAATCCTGATAGATTAGTACATGATGTCCACTGCTGAACTGGATCACAGTTAGAATTGCTCTAGAGTTACCATGGTAGAGTCCTGAGGTCTCCAGTCTCAGCCCTTCTTGCACCTCAGAACAGCAGCCTCTCTCTTTTGTGGTTATAGGACTTTGATATCCCCTTGCTATTAACTCCTTGTTCCTTCTCCTGGCATGAAACACCCAGTTCACCAATCTTCCATCTCGTGTTCTGCCCATCCTTTTCCACATGTGGGACAGTCCCTGTACTTTCTTCTTAAACATAACACTCCTCCCATCTCAGAGGTCTCCATTCTGCTTTCCAGCTCCCAATCTAATTCTCCAGTTCTTCTCATCAGTTCAGTCATCTGTTCTTCATGTCCGTGTCAGCCCTTCACACAACTTCTGCTCTGCCTCTTCTCCAGCACGATGAGATCCTGCCACTTCCATCCTATCTCACTCCTTCAGCCCCATTTCACGCTGTCAGCTCCTGTTACCGTGTTACTAATGACTGCCATGGCCAAAAGAGACTCCACAGCAAATCATGTACTAAAATATGACCTAGTGATGCTCATTAGCTCAAGAAAGCACTGAACACTATTCATTAAACTATAAGCAGCTCTTCCTCTTGCAGTGATGATGCATGTGGACAGATCGGAATTGTATTTCTGCCTTTGACCTCACTTCCCAGAAATATAGATTTGAATTGCCTCAAAGTAGAAAATATAGATTTGAATTGCCTCAAAGTAGACAGAAAGATGATAACTGCCCAGAAGTTCTAATAGTGGATTTATAGGAAATAAAAGCCTCCTAGCTAAACTAAATTTTCTCCTATAAATGTCTGATTCAAATCTGTGAGTTTTTCAGGTTTCTGTGAATCCTTTTTTAATGCTTCTTTCTCTGGGAGAAGGAAGGCACTGGGTAGCTGGAAGGAAGCGAAGGAAAAAAGATTGTAGTGGAAAAGGGCAACTGCACTTAAGTAAAACTGAAACCTCTAGAACCTCAGTCTCTGCCTTCTCTGAATAAAATCTGAAAATGAGACATCAGTGAAAAGCAGTGCTGCAGTATAATGTCATCTGATCTCAGACCTGAGCTCTCTAAGCCCATGAAGCGAGATGTTTACAGTTGAAACTCTTCTCTAGTTCATTTAGTTGACAAAATATTAGGATAGTGATTAGAGTGCTGAGGGTAACTAACTTTTCTCTAGGCTCTGAGATTTTCCATTATAATGCAATTTGTAATATAATTTTCAGGAATATTCATGCAAATAAAATATCATAGTTCATAGAAAATAAATACAAAAGGGGAAAAGACTCCAGTGTAATTCAAGTTAAAAATGGAATCAGACCTTTTGTTGTTTTTCGTAATATTCACAGTGCTACCTTATTTTATTTGTGCAATGATTTAGGGTTCCTTTATGTATGAGTTGCTTTGCATTGACATTCTCCCTACTATGCTTTAGAGAAAAGTGCTGTGATTCACTCAGGGATGCAGCAGCCAAATAGAGCTTCACAGGCCAGTTTGCTCTTTCTTTTGAATCTTCAGCAATTTCTCCATTTTACACAACTGGTTTCTAATGGAATCTCTAAATGAGGAAATGTGTAATCAGCTGCGAAAGATGAATATCAAGCATCTATGGAAAGTGCCATATATAAACCAGAAAAGCCCTAGGGCATCAAGATATTACTTGTCTATTTTATACTGGTTTTACATGCCTGTTTATTCTTTCAAGGAGAAAAAACAAACAAACAACCCAACACTTGTTACCTTAGCAACATGGTTATGTTATCTCCACACATCCAAACCAAACTCTTAAGACACACTGTTGTTTGGGTGAACTTCTATCATTGTAGGAACACGATTTATAGTGTCAGCATATTTCATGGCAATTTTTAATCTACATTTTTAAGCTGCATCCATCTCAGTTATCTCAGCTTTGTAGTTTTCTTTTCAAGATTTAATTCTTGTCAGTTATGTTCATCAATTGACTGAATGATTTTTATTAAATTACAAATGGCAAGCTTTAATTAAGAGGTATTTTGCAAACATCTATATTTGATTCAAAGAAATGTGTATGCCTTTGTTTAAGAATAAGCCATGCTATCTTATCTATCAAATAGTGGAAAACAGACTGAGGACATAATTTAAAGTCCCTTGCCAAAGCTAATAAATAGTTTTGCATGAAAGGTAAAGTACTGTATTGAATTAGAAAATGGCTACAAGAAACTGATAATGCATCCCAAAATATCTGGGTATCTCAAGTCAAGATGCCTATGTCAAATCATATCCATTACTCATGTTAATCATAATGCTGAGTTTTACAGAGCAAAAGATCATCCGTATGACAGACTTGAAAATATATGCCATACTTAAGTAGCAACCATGCATTTTTCTCTATTGCCTAAAACCAGATGCAATTTATATGTTATTTATCTGCAATTAAGTATACAATTAACAAAGGTGTCTGCAGAATTCCAGTCAGTTTGTGACAGATAGTAGCACAGATGATAAACAACCCCACCTCTCGTTGCAATAGACAAAAACTCTAAAGAACATATTGGAATTATTTGTCCAAAGATTCACATGGGAATGAATGGTTATCTGCCTAAGTGAAGCCAGGTTTTTGACTGCAATAGAATATACACCAAAAAAAATAGCATATAAACTCAATACATATTCCTGAATATTTCCCACTCTGTGTTTTGCATTGTTTTGGAATATAGGCTGTACTGGAAAGGGAACAGCATATATTTCTCCAAACTATTCTGATATTTTACTATCATGTTTTAGCTTTTCAACAGCAAGAGTTAAATATGGTGTGCCACTGGAGCCCCTTTATAGCTCCTTTATCTATTCCACATAAATGTGGGATAAATGGAGTGAGTAAACAATCATTGTTTTTCTTTCTGTTGGCCTTTCCTATAGCTCTGGAATGTTAGAGTGAACATACGCTTTTATGCAGTGGTAATGACATAAAAGTTGTGTTTGATTGTCTGTGCCCTTCACAAATCACAAAAACTTATTTCATAGCGCTCCATGCAATCAAAAAATGCAGCCATGCAGCACTGAAAATGAAACAATTTACTGTGAATTGGGGCAGCATGTCTAAAATATTCACACTGAGAAACTTGACTGCTGCTACTCAGATCACCTGAACCTATTGATTAGAAAGGAATGTGAAGAACAAGTAAACTTTGAAAATCACAAAGATTTGTGAATATTGCTTGATAACAGCAATGAACCTAAACAACAAAATACGATGCTATTTTCCATAATTTTCTTCCCATGATAGTACAAGGAATGTTTTCTTGTTCTGGGAAAATCATCAGTGAGTGTAAACTAGAGAGTGCTGTCATAGCAGAAGAGTGGCCTTTTATAGCTGTGTGTCTTTTAAGAGAGTCTGTTGAATAGGTAGTAAATTTGAGAAATAAATATAGCACTACTCTTGCCTTTGACACCTTTTGCTCACATGAAATTTCACAGTGTTTTATCCCCTATAAATATCCATCAGCTCTCAATTTGTCATTGGTTCTCTTTTATCATGCAAGCCATCTCTTGCATGAGTCTTTGTGCTTTGATATTGAATGTATATAAATAGACTGCTAAATTCAGAAAGTGCAAATATTGTTCATCTGCCTTTGGTGTTTCCATGAAAATAAAGCAGTATGACTGTTGATATGTAGCATCACATAATGTGTGTCTGACCTGACATGATTCAGTGATTACAAATTAGGAAATTATTGCTCATTCTGCTTGCTACATTAATGCAATCTACTATTTATTTATATAGGACAAAATTAGACAGTTTTTTGAAATCTGAATTTTATGTCACTTGAGACGATTTACCTTCAGTTGTAGGTGCTCTGAATCTGCTCCAGCTCTGTTATTTATGTGTGGGACAGTACTGACATCAAAACTTGATAACCTTCATGATAGAACTGAAATAAAGTAAAATATAAAGATTATAGTATCATCCTTTTAAAAATGGAAAAAGCGAGAGAGAAATAAAATCCAAGAAAGACTGGAGATGCCCAGTACGGTTGCCCACTGAGCAGTGTCCATCCCATCCCCAAGCAGTGATCAGTCCCTCCTGGCAGACTCTCCCCCCAGTTTATATAACAGGCAGGACATTTTATGGTGTAGAATATCCTTTGGCCAGCTCAGGTCAGCTCTCCTGTCCATGCTCCCTCCTGGCTTCTTGTGCACCTGCACCCTGGCAGAGCATGAGACACTGAAAAATCCTTGACTTAGGGTAAGCACTACTTAGCAACAGCTAAAAATCAGTGTGTTATTGACATAAATCTCATGCTAAATCCAAAACACAGCACTGTAGCAGCTACCAGGAGGAAAACTAATTCTATCCCAGACCAAACCAGGACAGTGCTGCTGACAGACAACTATAATGTGTGCGTAGGTATTTTTAACGTGTCTTGGATACATCATTTCTAAAGTGGCCACGAAGTTTTAAAAAGAAAAAAAAAAAAAACAAAACAACCTCTTCCATATCTAAAATGACAGAAACTTCAGTTAAAATCTTCACTGCCTGAATTAAGTGTGCTGTGAGATCAAATACATTTTCCGTTGTTTATAACACATTTTCCATTAGTAGTATGGCAATGTGAAAAATGCGTTTGAGGCAAAAGAAATAGCATTTCTCTGCACTGTCGCTTAAGTAGATTTCCTCTTCATTGAATAGATAAATGAAGTTCACATAATGTGTTACTGAAAGTGTTGCTTCAGCTGCTACTCTGTTACATTGTGATACCCACCATAGGAAATAGTCCATCTCTGGTGCTCACCATCAAATCCAGTTTCCAGCTGGGATGTTTTACCTGCTACATACACCTAAATGCAGTCCTGTTTTTTTTCAGCTGTGCTTCTTCTTCATAAAAAAGGAGATAAAATATAGTTGGACTGTGCAACTTAGAAGCAGTAGTTTATCTCACTACTAGTGACAGATAATGGTCCTGTGACACAGCAAAGAGTGCAGTGACAAAACTGTATGCAAATATTTTAAAATGAGGAGGGAGGTGTTAAGTATAAAGTTAAATTTCATTGTGAGTGAGGACTATGTAAATGGGTGTTTTTCTCTTGTCCAGTAGGCACTGCAGATGCTGAGTTCAGTAGAGCTAATTTCCTACATTTTTTAGTGTTTCTGGGAAAGTTTTATTTCATTAAAAAGGCAGAGAAAGGAGTGTTCTTTGAATCCTTCTGTCAGAATGTTGGCACAGCTCATATTGTAAATTATAACACTGAACAATAAACAGTTCAATAGAAAATTGCTTAATCTCTTCAAGGACAGTTAAAATAAAATGCACATATTTCACTATAAGCTAAATAGTTGATTGCCCAATTTTAGCTGTTTGTATTTCACACAGCTTGCCAGCTCGAATTTCATTTCCAAAATATTTTCAGTGAAAGGAGTCGTGATGCTGGAATCTCAAAACCTCTGTTACTGCGTTGGATCTTCCTGAGCTCACCAGAAGTTTTGTAGAGATGATTTTGGGGTTTGCTGTGTTTGACATGATGTACAGCTGGGGTGATCCAAGGTGATCTGAGGGCTGTGGGAATATCCCTGTTGATTTAAACTTGGCCTAAGCCTTCAGAAGGGATCACAGAACCACAGAATATCCTGAGTTGGAAGGGACCCACGAGAATTATCAAGCCCAACCCTTAGCCCTGCACAGGACCATCCCCAAGAGTCACACCACATGCCTGGGAATATCATTCAAAGGCTTCTTGAACTCTGTCAGGCTTGGTGATGGAGGACAGTTCACATGGGAGAGAGGAAAGGAGGGAAGAGAAGACAAAGATGAATGAACCACTCATTTAATTCCATAAAGAAGTAGGTGCTAAGGACGTAGCTCCAGTGTCATTGGAGCATCCAGGAACAGTGTGTGGCTGTAGTCTCTTGACTGTAGCTATCACATTATTTGTGTGGCAAATTATTATGTTTTCAATGTAGAGATATGGGGCTTCCCATGACTCAACCAAAATCACCATTCCCACTGCCACTCCCAGGGTACATATAAATTTTTCAAGTTTATTTTTATTTTTAAGAATAAAGAACTGTGAAATGAGGGTGATTGAACTTCCAGCCTCAAAAGAGGTGCTTTGTAACTCATTTATTTTCTTAAAATCTGAATACTTTGTTGTAGCACAAAAGCGTTTAACTTTGTTCCTTATAGACAGAGTATTTTATCAACTATTGTATCTTTTATACATTTTGAAGTAAGATATCCTTGTAATGGGCATCTGTCTCATGAGGGACTTGCTTTACTTTGCAGAGAGAGGTATTTGCAATGAGCTCAAAGAGGACAGGTCCTTTCCTTCTCTGATATAGTGGGTCTATTTTTCATTTTCAGAATTCAGCCTTGAATTTAATTGTTAGATGCAGTAGAGATACTTTTATAAGCTGACATGCAGCACTACTTTAGTGATGGGACCTGGTAGCTTCCAGTAATATATATGAGCACCGGACTTTACTGGTCCACACAAGGCCTCAGCTTTCACTCTCCCAGGACTCTAAGTCCAATTTCTGCTAGAAGGAATATGCTAATATGTTAGTTATTTTCTAACTTGAGTTAACAAAATTGCTTTTGTATTACCCTGGCAGACTACATGCCTGGAGGTTCTAAGCTGGCCTCCAATTTGCCTCTACCATGTAAAATATTGTTGTATATAAATGTCTGTTTATTTAGTGAGATGTAGGACAGGCCTTTGTTGTGCATGTACCTAAAGGAAGGACTGACATGAGTATGAAAAAATATGGATATTGAACAAATAAAACTATAGATGTGTTATTTTAAATATATTTTGTTCTGTACGGTTGGACCACAACATTTCAGAGTAACCTGTGAAATTCAGTTCCCACAAACATTTTAATGTTTTGGGTGTTCTGGCTTTCAGAAAGAGCAGAGAATTTAGCTGCACTGAATCAGATCATGATTCAGTATCCAATCTGTCATCTCCTGCTCAAGCATAAGTCATGGTGCTAATCAAGGTGAAAGACTAATCACGCTGCAGGATCCCATCCCAGGTAAGGAGTGTTCCTTCTGGAGGTTTAGAGGCTGAGCTCTTCAGATATTTGACACCGCACAGCTATAAATGTCATTTGTCTCTTTAGCCTTCTGAAAGCATTGCAGATAATGTCATGCAACTAATCTTAGTGTTATGTTACAAAAAAAATAATGTTTCCTGTTCTTCACTTTAAATTTATATTTCCATTGACTGACCTTTTCTGCTTGGAGTATACTGGAGATTTACAGGAGAGCTCTGGCCAGTTATTCAAAGACCTTAATAATGTTGACTGCTGTGACACCATTACTGATCACGCCTTGCATAACAGTTGTATAAATACAGATAGTTAAGAAAGCTTAATTTCATTAGTAAAATCAATGGGTATACTCTGTACTGAAAAGATAATTTTGCATAAGACTAATTAGGGCAATCAATTTGATTCTCATCAGTCACGTGCAGTTTGCCATATTTCTTGAATTTTCTTTTTTCTTCCTTGGGAATGCAAAATTCCAGGTTTTATTTCCACACATGTTTCTATTTCTCAGTTATAGTCAGTGCTTGATCATTCTCTTAATATCTTTGACATATGATAATTGTTCATTAAAATGTGCATCTGTAAGTTCGTAGATGATCTTGAGCATAACTAAAACAATACATATTGTGGAAGAAATTAATGTTTGATTCTACAATGGTAGTTGCTATGTTGTTTTAATCTAAATAACTTTCTTTTGATGAACTATAACAAAAAGCATTTCTCTTTGTAGTAAATGTATAGCGACAATCTGTAACAATGACAAATAAAGCTATTAAAATGCCAGTAAGTTTTGAATATATAACCAAACATACCTATAGAGCACTACAGGTTTATTAAAAATTAAATCCTGCTTTGTAAGCAATTTTAGTTATGAACTCAGTTATTAATAAGATTTAGATTTTGATTATGATACATATTTCTTCCGAATTTAAATTATTTTACTAGGATGCAAGCATTTAGGAGAAATGTACTTGAACTTTTAATACTATAGTAGATAGCACAGCATCTGTCTGAATATTATAAACTGACTGTGGGACTTGAGCACTAGAAATATTATATTACAAATGTCAAATTAGCATCCAACTTCTAGAAAATATGCATAGAATAGTCTAAATAAATAATTGCCTATGATTTTCAGATCTGGAATTAAAAAAAAAAACACATTCCTTTCAGACACAACAGAATGTCAGCTTTTCAGACACAACTTTTAATTAGAAGTTGGACAGAAGTTTGAAGTCCTGGTTTACCATGGGACAACTGTAACATTTAGGAGGGATAGGGTTTATTCAAATTACTTGCTTCCCATAAGGTGAAGATCGTGTTTTTTCAAGTTCTTAGAGTACATCTGAAAAAATTGCATATTTTTTTAGGAAATATTGTTTCAACACCTTTGAAAAGAACTTTTGAAATACTTGTGCCTTGTAGCTAACAGGACTGTCATAACACATAAGTTGCTGGGGCTACCTGTGGGTCGCATCTCAGGTTTGGCCAACTTTGGGCCCCCTGTCCCCAGCAGCAGATCAAGGCAAGTGCCAGGAGATAAGAAACCAGCACACCATGTACTAAATATACTAATTATACATATGTGTGTGTGTCTGTGTGTGCTGGATATTCAACCAGCAACTGAAGTATGAAGGATTCTAAACGTGTGTGTTCTCCCGTGTGTTGTGTATTTTGCTTTTCAGATATGAAGTCATGTAAATGTGAAATGGAAAATTATGGTTCATTAGCCCATCTTCTGGTCTCCAGGTCTATATTCTATCATGTGTTTGGTAACTGTTCTTAACACACATCCATTATCTCCAAGTCAAAATCTCTCTTGAGTTTTGATATGGCTTATCTACTGCACCAGCTGTCTCTTCCATTTACTCTTCCTCCTGAAAAAGCTTCAAGTTACACCCATATGCCTGAGTGAATAAGTAGGCTTGGTGGATTAGATCTTAAAACATTTTGGCCACCTAGAGTTCAGGCTTGTATTTCTATATAAGCAATTTTTCCATTAGTTTTATGTGTGCTGAAATAGGACTGTGACACAGCTGAATTTCAGAGTGAGCTTTTAAAAGCAACAGAGGGCGTTCGTATGCATTACAAAAAGTTGTCTCAAACACTTTATACAGCTTTTGTAGTAATTGCATCAACCTGGAAAATTAATATTAGAATGTTCCTTTCATCAGCATTCCGAGAAAAAGAAAAATTTTTTAGAAAGTCATGGGGAAAAAAACATATTTTGGGATAATTTTAGAGATATTGGGTTTATGGAATTACATTTCAGCTAAATTTTGGAGCTTTTTCTGAGGCACAGCTTAAGCTCATTACAAGTGAACTATATTTGGTGATACAGACCTTAATGGCTAAGCCAGTATTCAAATATACCCAAATTTTTTTCTTAACAGTTCGACCCATCTCTACTTTTAATTAGTTTTATGATGAAAAACAGAAACTAAAACTGTTGCTCCAGCAGAAAATCCACTTTTATGCTTGAATGGCCAGCTATAATGATTATGCAAACTAGAATTACATATACTTCCTTTTTTATTGCTCCAACTACAGAGCACACAGTACTTTGCAGCTACCTCAAGTTCTTTCATTTTCTATTTCTTTCTTCAAAGAAAGCAAAGCATTTTTAGATTCTTGAAATCAGGTGTGTTTTTTTCCCCCACGCACTTCCATATTTGAAAATATTTCAACATTCTCAGTGATTTCTTGGAAAACTTTGCTTTTTTTCCCCCAGTTTCACATACTCTGATATCATCTCTACTGCAGCTACCAATTAGATAAATGGGGAAAATTGGGTACCTAATCCTGAAAGCAGTATGACTTTTTCATGCTGAATCTTAGCTTTATCATGACCTTAGGGTTTAGGTTGTTTACATGATCCATGTAAACATGAGCCATCTTAACTGCATAAAAGATAATAATTCTGCCTTCCTGAGAATCTGATGGGTCATGAATATGCTAGTGAATTCATTCATGGGAAATGTAAAGTACTCTTAGAAAAAAGTGTACACTGAAATCCTTCCATATGAAAATCCTTTCATAGCAAAAAAAAACCCCAAAACAAAACACCAAAACACAAAAACAAACAAAAGAACAAACCCCAAAACAGAACATCAAAACACAAAAAGAAACAAAACACAAGAGTTTGACCAAGTCTGTGGGGCTTAGCTCTCGTTGCTACAGCTGCACCCTGAACTGAGGCACTGAAAAACTTTAAAGTCAAAATAGTCAGAAAATGAAGCTGAGCCTGAGGAAAAAACCCTAGGATGTAGCCAAATATGGCAGGAAGGTTAACAGATTGGTTGAGAACTTTGGTTGATCTCAGCTTCTGCCGTTTGCATTCCTGCTGGATATGTGCAGTAAGCTGATAAGCAGAATTCCTTGTTTCACAGATCAGTGTTCCAGCTAAATAAGTGTCTAGAAAAATAGCAGGTTTATTTCTGTATTCCCTGATAGGACAAGGGGTGTAGTGGTTTTAAAGTAAAAGAGGATACATTTTGACTAGATATAAGGAAGAATTTTTTTGCAATTAGAGTGGTGAAACAGTGGCACAAGGTGCTAGGAGAGGTCATGGATGCCCCATCCATGGAAATATTAAAGGTCAGGCTGGAAAGGGCTCTGAGCAGCCTGGTCTAATTGAACATGGCTCTGCTCATTGCAGGGGATTGGACTAGATGAGCTTTAAAGGTCTCTTCCAACCCAGACTCTTCTATGATTCAAACTAATTGTCTATATCTGAAATTAGAGCAAGCTTAAAATGCCAGATACAGAACTGAAGTGAGATGCAAAATTGTGTGGATGGTTAATTTGGATTTCACTTTCATAATCCTCTTCATCACAGTCCAAATCTGAGAACAAAGAGTGCTTGACAAAGAAGTAGCAGGGAAATCAAGGAGAGATTGTATGTATTTGTTAGCTGAGTTGGATCATGGTATGGTTATTCTGCAAAGTTATAGACGGCATCCACCACCGAATGTGTATGGAACCTCTTTCTAAGCCACCTTCAGAGACGATAACTTTCTACAGGGAAGTTCACAGTGTTATTGTCTCCGTAATTTTGTACCAGAATTTTGGATGTGCACTATTCAAAAAAAATCCAAAATATAAGACTCGAATTTCACTAAGATCCAAAATACATCAGTTTCAGATTTTGGGTTGTGTGGTAGGATTTGGGTATTACTTGCAGGAGCTCTGTATTTCTGTGTTCAGCATAATTTGCTCCATGAGTAAAAGCCTGAATATAGTCAGTAAGTTCTTTATCTTTGTGGTGTTTATTGAAATTGCCTGAACAATTGCACCCTCTTGTAATATCACAGTACCTTATTCTGGATGCTAGATCTGTTTTTTTCCAAAGAAGTCTAAAACTTCTAAAGGATCATCACTTAATCCATTTAAATTCATTTTCTTTTAATCTTAGATGTACTTATGCATTCCTCTCAACATTGACCTCTTCTCAGAGTCCACTGTCCAATTTACCTTAAAATGTGGTTTTATCATGGGACACTTGCTCAGCATTTTAAAAGAAAGTTCTGAAATTGAATCTGAGATAAACATCCCAGATTTAAAACATGTGCTTTCTACCAGTAAAATTTGGTATAAAATTGTAATGGGAAAATAAAGCCTTCTACTTCCAAAAGAACTCAAGGCAATTGCTAAGGAATTGATGATCCTAATTCAGGGTATAAGGACTCAGATACTACCATTGTATGTCTCAAATGGTCTGTCACAAAGATAACAGGGCAGCTACTTTTGTGACAGATGCTTTTTATTTCTAAAGTTACAGTTCTATTAAACTGATAAATAAAAGAACTTGAATTAGATTTTTCCATCTCTCCTCCCCCCAGAGCATTAAATCTTCACTTCTTAGCCTAAGTATTAATTATGAGCATCCATAATTAATTTAACTCTATTATGTGAGTACCTAGCAAAGGAGACAGGGGGACTTCCTGACCCTGTATATGGAGATACTGGATCTACTTTGTATTTTTAAGTGTATTTTTTCACTGTAGGATATGTCAGTCACTCCACAGTTCTCTGCCAGTGGTGAAAGCTCTTCAGACTATTTCAAGATTCTTAAATTGATTACTTGAGAAAAATCTTCCACCAGAATTAACGCTCTTGATTTTTTAAACTGTGATATCTGTTTAAAGCTGTTTGAATAGCTGTACTCAAAAATCTTTGCAAGCAGAGACAAATCCTTAAGCACTAGTCATTTTCTGATTTCTTGGTGTTCTGATACTTCTTAACAGCACTACAGAAAGGGCAGAAAGTCATGGCAGAAGTGTTTTGTTTAGGAACTTCCTATCTCGATCTCATTTCAAAACAAGATGTAATTTGTGATTTATATCTTATCTGGAATCCAAAATGTCATATAATCCAAATATCATTAAATGCAGAAAGGTGCATTGGCCATTCTCTAGATGAGGGTGTCTGCCTCTATTTAGTTTGTTAGAATTTCCCATTCTGACCAGATCCTCATGATAGCTTTTGTGGAAGTAGAAATGGCAATAGTACATGACATGGGGACTCATATCTTTTTCCCAAGGCTGCCTTCACACTAGCCACTTAGGGACAATTTCTTTCAAATGTCTTTAGTCCCAAAATAATATATAGACCACACAGCTATGTGCACATTATAAATACGTATAAAGTCTCTTTTCTCTTTACTCCATCCCATCAAAGGATGATGCAGCATATTGGAGCTGTGTAACCTACACACCATAACTGTTGAACTCCTTCCTTATTTTGATGGATGTAGCCTGAGTCTGACAGTGTAAGTTGTTCCTATCAAGTATAACTGAGAAGGTTCTCACTATTCTCTTCAACTAAACTCTTTGAAGGCTCTAACTATACATAAATGCAATCTCTTAATTATTCGCTTATTTGCCTGACTAGAAATAACAGTTCAATAAAATGAAACCTCTGAATTTTTAGTCTGCAGACTAGCAGACATTTAATAGATAAATGGAATTCAGGTTAAATGATAACACAGAGCAGAAACTATCTGATTCAAACTGAAATTCTCTGTAATTGGTACAGATATTCCCATTATATCTGATTGCCAAATAATAGAGTGCCTTTCAAAACTGGGTAACTTAAAATTTGACATCTTTTTATGGATGTGTTGTAGGTTAACCAAAGGTCTGATCTGAAGTACTCTGAAGTAAATAGAAACCTTAGCACTGATTCTAGTAAGCTACTTCCTAGACTCCAAAAACTTGCAATCTTTGGAGAATATATTTCTCTGGATAAACCTTGAGACCTGAGAGTTAAAGATAGGGAAAAATCAAGTTCCTTGACATTAGGTTGTCAGTAGTGTGCTAAGATTTAACTTTCAGCAAAGGACACAGCTGAGCTGGAGGTATAGAATCATTTTGTTTGAAAAAACCTCTGAGATTGCCAAGTCCAACCATAAACCCAGCACAACCAACTCATCACTAAACTGTGGCCCCAAGTGCCACATCCACACATCTTTTAAATCCCTCCAGGGTCTGTGACTCCACAACTGCCCTGGGGAGCCTCTTCCAATACTTGACATCCTTTCAATAAAGAATTTTTTCCTAATATTCAATCTAATTGTCCCCTGCCACAGCTTGAGGCTCTTTCCTCTTATCCTGTCACTTGTTACCAGAAAGAAGAGACTGACTGTCACCAATCTACAACCTCCTTTGAGCAGTGAAGAATATGACTGTCCAAGCCATGAGCAGCCAGCTCCTCCAGGAAAATGCTGTGGGAAACAGTGGCTTTACTAAAGTCCAGGTAGACAACATGCACTGACTTTCCTTCATCTGCTAAGCAGGTCACTTTGTCATAGAATTTAATACAGCAACTCTTTGAAGACAGTATGAAAGCAGCAGTGGGATGATTTGAGATGTGGTGCATTAGTGCAGTGCTGTATTAATTGTGAAGACATTTGTGTTCTTGTTGGAAGTTTGTGTTTGTGCTGTCTCCTCTGAATGCTGTCTTAATGCTGTTCATCTTAACAACACTGAACAGATGAAAGAGTCTAAATTTCTTCCTGAAAGGACCATTATGTTGCCTGTTGCAAAGGCATAGTGATTTCTGGGCAGCCTGAACTGGTGCAATTCAGCCAACCTAAAAAACCAGCATGATTGCATTTAGCTGGGTATTAGGAAACTTAAATAGCTTTTTCAGCTTTGGAGTTTGTGATAGGTCTGGAGAGCCAGACACATTCCTGCTTGTATTGGATGAAAGACATATCTCCTTGGATATCTTTTATATCTCTCCTTTTCTCTGCCTTTTTCTCTCTTTCTACTCACTTCTGCATGGCTTTTTTCTCTTCTTCCTCTCTCCTTTTTTTCCAACAACAGCTAGATTTATGTCATTCCTGAACCAAGGAACTAGGTTCCTACTCCATGCCATTGTGGAGGCATCAGCTCTGTGTTACAGATATGCATGGAAAAATCAACAAATAAAATATATTTGGCTGGATAATGATGTTCAGTTAGATTTGGTATAAACTGATATAATTTTTAACTTATACGAGGATAACAAAGTTGATATGAAAAATCATTCCTTTGTCTGTTAAATGAATAATAACCTTTTTCACATTAGATGTAGAGTGGGAAGGGGGTCATTTAAGAGTAGGAACTGGATTTCATTATCATTGATAAAATCTCTAGCATACCACAGCAAAAGGTGCAAACCATCTTTTATTAAGAGCTTAGTGGCAATTTTCTATGTCAAAATAATTTATGCTTGCTTAACATCCAGGTTAATCTCTACAACCCCTCCTGATAAACAATTTTTTGAGATTTATTATATCACACATACTCAGTAACCCAAGCAAAGAAATATGAGGGTACCACAGTTCATTGCCTTTGCACATCTACAACTGTCACTGCCTTTGATCAATTAATCAGAGTAGTAAGAATCAGACAAGGTAGTTTATTGAATGGGGTAGAGCTGAAAAGTCAGTAAAGTTGCAAATCCGTTGAAACTTGTTTGATAAAATCAATTTGTAGTGCCTTGTTTTGGAATTAAATAACTCCTATGGCACAGTGAAGTGTAAAATCCTTACCAAACTTTAGGATCATTCGTGCTTTGATAGAGACTTGAAGCTGGTGTGCAGCACTTGACAAGACTTAGCTACAAGGAATGACAGAGTTGGGTGAAATCAGAGGCATAAAAGTTGTAGCAAAACGAGGGAAGGAACATTTGTGGCCAGGCAAGAAGTGCAACTGTGAAGTGCCAAGCAGCTTTCTGTTCAAGTGCTTTTGGGAATATAACAATAACAAGACTTTTTCAAAATATTGATCTTTCTTTCCATATCTTTCAAGCAGTTGTTTGTCAGTAGTTAGGGTTTCAATGCAAGCAACACATTTTCAATAGCATCTCAATAGAAAAAGATTACTGTAATGTAGTAGTACTAAATTATTCTGTTTATCTGAAATAGAATTGTTACACACCAAGGCTTTTATTTTTTTATTGAAAAATACATCAGAAAGTTCTTTTTCAACCAGAAAAATGATGATTTTAGTGATCCCACCTTTCCAGTAATGACTCTGATAGTGGTAGAAATATCTGAGTTCTCACCTCATTTCAGGATCTCATATAAAAAAGACCCTGTGGGTTGCTTCAAAATTCTTCAAGGTTGCTTTGAGTGCCATGGCTTATTTTTTCAAGCTGTTTTGTGCTTTGTAGAAAAAAATTAATTATAGACACACTTGTATCTGGCAGAAACAAGGAGCCAAACTTTTGAATTAATTTTCAACTGTTGATGATTGATGTTAATGTATGGTAGTTGATGAATGTATTGATGTTTATCCAGTGAAACTACCTGGATGAGAATGAATTGTGCTGCTTGGAGGAACCTTTCACAATTCTAGTCCAGAAATATAATCTTACTGCTTTTAGGAAGAGCTGTACTGCTTAACCTGGCAAAACCTTTCAGCAGCTCCCAATCAGTTTGTCAGAAATGACAATTCTGAGCTTTTCCTGCCCTCCTGTGCAACAGGATTCTGGGAGCACAGGGCTGCAGACACCCAGCTTCTCTGTGCTACACTAGATTTTGGGTTATAGTGGTTGTTAAATATATGCCATTTCATCAAGAAATACAACATAAGCATGGAACAGGTTGCCCATAGGGGTGGGGTGTGCCCCATTCCTGGGATGCTCTGCTAATGTTTGGTGTCAGATTCACAGTGAGATAAATTATATTTTATAAATCTACATTTTTTTATTTTCCTCATTTTTTATATGCTAATCATTATTGCTATTCAGGATTACTTTTGACTTGAACCAGGGGAATTTCTTATCAGATACAGAATTATTTAACTAAGGTTACCTGTAAATGAAATGTAAGCAGTGGGAATTTTTGTCTCTGATCTCTTAGGCTTTTGTTGCATGTAAGATATTTATTGAAAGAGTTGATTCTTCTAAAACTAAGCAGCAAGATAGGACTTTTAATACTGCTACTTTTACTTCAGCTTTCTACAACTGCTTTGTGAAACAGCCAATCATATATATATATATAAATATAAACCCCATATGATTATGTATGTTCTTTAATCATAACTTTTTAATATATGCACTTAACTCACTGAACCTACTTCCCTAAATTTCTTATACTGACCTGTGCAAGGATCAGGCCTGGGAGTATGTGAGGAAAGGATAAGGTAAAATCTCAGTCATTCATCATGTCTTAGCTAAAATGTTTCTGGGTTTGAAAGTTACCTTAAACTGCATTGCAAACTGAAAAAGGTGCTTATTTATTTTGTTGAAGTAATTTTACACTTGTGGTGGATGATAAACAGCAGAACATTGCTGATGTTGATTAGGCCCTGTGCTGATATTTTTCTCAATTTTCAGAGAAACATTAGTTACATTTGCATCTTTTTGCTAAATGAGATAGGAAAGAAGTTCTATGAATTTATTTTCATGACATCATGGCAGAGTTAAGATTCTTTAAACAGCGAGGCATCCCATTAGACATGAAGGATTCTGAAAATAATTATATGCATTTTAATGAGGGGGAAATACTTTCATCATACTGCTGTTCTGCTACTGGATGTGTTTATAATCAGCTTTTTAATTTCTGACTTCCACACTGTACAGTTGTGAGTGTGTACAGAGCAGGAGCTCATACCTTCAGTTGTACTGAGAGATGCCAGACTGCCCTGCCAGTATGGACTAAGTGGAGACAGATTATACAAGTAAAAGGATAAATCTGTGAAATTTGGGTTCAAGTAGACTTAAAAATGGTTTTAAATAAGTGACTTAGAGCTCTCTACAGTTTAGCACATTTTTTTGTCACAGTAAGGGGTCAGGTAATACTCTCCCTTGAAGAGATATGTTAAGGAGATGTTAGGAATAATGTTAAAAAGGAGGGACTGTAATTTCATCATAAATGATAGAAGGTGTGGTTTATACCATTTTCCTGGTGTTTGAGGAACATAATACATTTAGAGAAAAAAATTAATTCATTGTAAAGAAAATATTGCACACACACTCTAATTCAGACTGAAGAACTCTATTTACTCAATTGGAGGCAAGTTTTAATAAAACAGATGAATAATTTATGTCACTTTTTTTTTGCTGCTAGCTGTTTATATGCCTTCTAGTATCCCATAGTCATTCTCAGACAACTATTTACAATTTGATACAGAAAGAGATTAAGTGCCTCATTGAAGGTCACACAAGAAGACTAACAAAGCCAGGAATTAAACAGAGATCTGTAATAATTGTCTAGTTTCATATTTATTTAACACAATTTCCTAGCACTTCAATTACGGCTGGTTGGTTGGACAACAGCCAAAGTCAAGCCAGCTTTCCCAGCTTGCCAAGAGACCTGTGTTTTACTGTTACTATCAACAGTTAATGTTTCTTCCATGATGACAAGCTGTGGTCAGAAAAGAAAGATTATCTTAAATTAGACTGTGTCATAAACTCACATGCTTTTCACAATGTCTTAGTTCTTTTTAATATCTGATAGAATGTTATTTGATGTAGTTTCAAAATCAAAAGTTATATTTGGTCAGGAATTTTTTCCCAGTGAATTTTTCAATGGACATTTACTCTGAATAACTTAAGATACTTTTTATACAACAGAGAAATACATTCTCTGAAAAGTTACATTTGCCTTCTCACGGCCCCCCCTCCCCCAATTTCAAGACAAAAATATGAACTGGAAGTATAGAGGGAAGGGAATAAAAAGTAAAAGTCAAATGACCATTGCTTTTTTTTTATATTACAATTATTTTATGCTTGAATAGAAAGTACAAAAAAACCCATTCTCTCTTTGACTTTTGTCATTTCTAAGATCTAGCGGGGGTAACACAGACACTCAAGGTATTCTTCATGCATTTGGGAAGATCTGATCGTATATTTTAGGTTGTAATATCCTATTGGAAAATAATTTATCATCTCCGTTGAACCCTCTTTGAAAGTAAACCCAAAACATGGCAATTCTTTGTCCTGGCCTTTCTGTTCGTCTTAGATGCATGAAGCTGTTGAAACAGAATGGATGATGTTTGTGGATATTTTCACATCTGTTCTCATTTCAAAGAAACAAATAGGAAGTTCCAGGGCATGGATTATTCCCCTGGAAATCAGTTGTGTTTCCTGTACACCCTTCCCAGCTGTTTGACCTTGCTGCTCTCCTGCCCATAAAAGCTGTATTTGCTATCGAACCGCGGCTCTACGAGAAACAATCCATCAGTTTTACAGATGCTGCAATCACTTCAATTCACTGCAAAGTTAACAGTATCACAGTAAACTCTCACATTACCAGTTCTGTTTTCAAATAATTGACTTAGGAACAAGTATTATTATGCCCAGCTTATGGCCATATCAGGCCGAGTAACTCATCAGGACAAAGCTTAGGGCAAGGGAGCCCTCCAGGAGATATTGTAGGCAGCTCTGATCCTGGGCCCTCTCTCATTTCCCACCTGGGACTGAGATGGGGAATTTTACCTCACTCACAGAGGAAACACAAGCCTTCATGGAAAAGTCCTTGTGCTCACACTGACCAATTTTAAAATAGAAGATTAATTTCTTGGAGCAACAATACTACAGCCTGTCTTTCATCTCTTGAGTGCCCACCTAGAGGACTGAGTCAAATTTTTGCTGCCTCAGGGAAGATGTGATTTATTTTCTTTTTTTTTTTCTTATACATTGGAAAAGGTTTCAGAGCTGCAGGTGAGAATATCTACACCAAGAAAAGCCCTACATCTTTGAGTGTTCTCCCAGAAAGCCCCTGCAACCTCTGAAATAAAGATAAATAAAAGGTGGTTGTATGCACTAGACAGGGTTCATCTAATGATAAACCACCCCAAAATACAGTCTGCTTACTGAACTCAGTTCTTAAGCACAGATGACCTTTCCCCATGCTAAAGGGGTCAGCAATGTGGGTGGAGAACGCCAGGAACCAGGAGCAGTTGAGTAACGGGGACTTTTTTAAGCAACATCTGAGGTGAATGCCTCAGGCATTGCTCCACTGACGTTGGAATATCTGCTCCTGCTGGGAAACCTTTGGTGAAGTTCATATATTAACTTCAGTGTCATTAAGATATTTGAGTCCCTCAGTGGAAAGACATAAACAATTTTTGAATCTGTTCTAAATTGAAGTATTTATGATGAAATATTGAGGTTTTAATGATGTCAGATTTCATAAATCTAGCAAAGGCTGGTATTGTCAAGCTAATATTACAAAGGAAGAAAAATATCTGTCTTCTTTCTCATCATCACCATCACTTACTCTGAGGACTTTGACATAAAAAGAGTTATCATTTCCTGAGTGCTCATTTAATCAATTAAATAATGGCAGAAGTGTCATGTAGCTTATTATTCAATACATATAGATACAGTCATATCCAATGTTATGCAGTAAAACAGTAAATAATTTATCAAGTCACTTGTTTGTGAATGATCTGCAATCAATTTAGAATTTTCTTAAAGTGAGTTCCTTATTTTCAACTGCATGCTAAATCACTTCTGTGAATTTCTTTGCCAATTACTCAAGCTGTAACTGTAACTAAGGTTGATAGTTTTAATGTCAGTTTTGAGAAAAGGATTTCCATATATTAGGCTTCTATTCTCATAGCTTCATGACAAAGTCTTCAATTAGAATGTTAATTTTGTGTTTAAATTGAGGGGTTTCCCCTGACAAACAGTGTTCTTGGCCACATTAAGAGCAGTTCATATTGACTGGAACATGGGTGGAAATTTAAGAAAGGAATGGTGGACACAGCAAAATGTTCAGCTGTGCAAAAATATTCTATCCAGGTCAGCAAATAACGTGCTTGTCCTAATGCTGCCAGTAATAGAGTATAATTCCCATGTTTTCATGGCAAAAGCTTTGCAATGCATTTTTAAAGAACACAATATTTTCTTAAAGGGGTTTTTGAATCTGCTGTTTAGAAGGGATGGCAAGACTGGTTGGATTGTGTAAGATCAGTGTGCAGTTTTATTTCTCTACATTTGAAGGTGAAAGAGTCTATGCTAGACTAGTTTGATCTGTTGTGCTGTATCTTTCAGTACCGTAAATGAAATCTAGATATCTCTGTTGAAAAATATTGACTTTCAGTCAGTATTTTAGTCCAAATGTCCTTTCCTCTTGTCATATATTTGTCATTTTACTGGTTTAACTCTATGGAGCTTATTGGCATGAAAAATATTGAGGGGATTTTTTTGTTAATAATTGCTGAAATTTCCATAAAGGCTAGTTTAATGGACTCTATCCTTTGCCTTGGTCTAGAAAATGAACATAAATCAAGTCACATCCATGTCATATATATAGATTAAGCATATTTTAAAATCAATAATATTTTTTATTAATTTCTAAATCACTTAGACATCTTCCTGATTGAGATTAGTGTTAAATTGTCATATAAACATTATGTTGCTTAAAATTTAGGATAAATTTTAAGAACTCTGCATATCAGTTTAATTACTTCTCAAAGATCAAGGGTACTAGGGTTTAATTATGTCTTTTTGAAGGAAGACAGGAAAATAATAGTGTATTTTCTCTGTCATCCATGAAGTTATTAAGGTGGTAAGAAAAAGGCACAAAATTTGAGTCTGTTCAGTAATGTGGAATAATGCAGGAAAATTGTGTAATATTTTGTGGGACTTAGGGATAATTGTTTTGTGTTTGTGTGGATTAGAAACTGGATCCCTGATCCCAGAATTGGAATTGTCAATCCTACCTGTTTTAGCAACATCAAACCCTGGCTTTGTCAGTCTCATAAACATCGTGGGGGGAAACCACCCTGCAAACCTTCCCATGTTTCCAAAGCAAGGTACAATGTATGTTCCCTTCCTTTGATCTAAGGTTTGCTTCCAGTTTTGTACATTTCTTTAGAAAAAGTCACATATGCCCCTTTTAGAAGCTCTCAATGAAAGTGTGGCACAGAAGATTACTTTAAGACACACTTGGTTTCCACTGTATTACACTTTGTAGATACTGAAAGGGACTAAAAGTACTTTAGGTTGCAAACATTTCTACCATTACTGTAGGTGGTGCATTAACAGGAAACAGATTTGTTCACATCCAGGCTTAATGCAGTCTTTTCTTAAAGTGTCCCCCATATGACCCTACATAAGAGTTCTTTTTTTCCATCATGGGACCTAAAAGCATTGCTGAGTCTTCTGATGGACATTATTCATTTCAGCCATGGCTTCCGTTCCTCTTGGGCTTTTGACCTGAGCTCTGCCTTCTGGCTTGCTCTGTATTTGCCTTGATTAGTTAGAGCTTCATGCTCTCCTGCTCCTATCTTAAATATTTTTTCTAACAAAGCAATAGTAAGAATAGTTCTGGAATTTTTGCCAAAAGTAACTTCCAGCTCTCAAATAAGTCAGGAAATATTCCTACCTTTCTTAAAGCCAAAGCCTTCGAATTCCTCAGAGCACAAATTACATTTCTGAATGTCCACAAGGCACTTAAAACTTGAAATTGTGTCTTCACAGAACTGGAACTGTTTGCAAATCTCACTTCTCACTTACTCTAAATAAATGTGGTAGCTTTACAAGAGACACAGACAAAATGGATTATGTTCATCTAATCTCCTTAAAGAACAAGGGAAAATATCTACATAATAATACCTAACTGTATATGTTGTAAAGGAACAGCCACTGTGAAAATGGAGAGTTTTAGCTGAATAAAAATCTGGCTTTCCTGTTTCCAACATGAACACACTGATGGGCAATCTCTACTGCACTTTCCAGTACTCAGTATATTGTTTTAAATACAAAATAAAACTACTTGAAGTCTGTAGACTTATATAATGATTTTATGTCACTGTATTCCCACTTTCCAGACATTCTGTAAATTCCATTCATCTTTTTCATGCAGGAATTGCTCCTACTACTTGGTTTCAATACAAAATGTTTTGTTGCTATGCTGTGTACAGTGCAGCCTGCAAATTCTTCAATGTAGCTAACACTGACTTCCCTTAGGTCAGCAGTTGTTTGTGCTCACTCACTGCCTGATCACAGTTTCTCTTATTTTTCAGCAAAAATAAAGCTAAGCATGAAAGAGCAGGGAAGCTCAGTCACCATTTCTTTTAATGCAATTCTTACACTAAAATCCATGTGAAAACTTTCACAGACAAGCATCATTCCTAGGGTAAATAATGTAAGAAATAAAGATTAGACAGATCATAATGTTCAAGCAGACAATGACCTAATTCAGACTACTATGCCCTCATGTCTCAAACATTTTGAAGTTTGATGAACTTTTGAATGGAACAAGTTTTCCAAATCAATGTCTGACTTAAATCTCATGAGGTTGGACACTTGGGCAAATTTGTAGTGTTTGTACAGGAAAAACTTGTGTGATAAACTTTATGGGTTTAGAGAGCAAGATTGTTTTAGTCCTGTGTAAAACTTTTGGATGAAAGCATCACAAAATTTCAATATGGTCAATCTGACACACAGGCCTAACCTAATCAAGATTTTAATTAAAAATTTTAACCAATCTATGATAAAAATATGATTATGATGAAAACTGTGAAATATTATTGATATTTTTTCTTTCCTTTAACTAAACTTTTGATTAAAATCAGCACTTATTAGTATTCAGGGGACAAATTAGTTACGTAACAGGTATTAATGAATGGCTGAAATGAAGAAGCCTTTAAAACTATGATTTGATACCACACTGCTCCTACTGATTTCTCTTATTCCTATCTTCTTTCAACAGATAGGAGGGAAGTAGTTCTGTAGAAAAGGGATTAGGAGAACTATGGAGTTTACTTATTTATGGTCACTTCTACAGTTTATACAATTACTGAGCAATGCTTTGAAAGCCTCCGTGCATAATTCACAGGCTCACTGAATTTCCATCTCAAGTTTATTTTCTCTTTACCAGGAACTGTGAATTTAAACTCCTTTTTTAATAATATCCTTTGCCAATTTAATAATAAATAATACAATAGCCTGCCAAAGAATATAGGACATCATATTGCCATGCTAAACAAATTAGACCATCTATAAAAAAATCTGTGTAATGGAATTTTCTGTCAAATGAAAGAATGCTTTGTCTGCCACCATAATAAAGTCTTTTTTGTTGAGATAAATGTCAGAACAGGTTTACATTTTCTCAAAGTGCCTGTGTTTAAATCTTTCTAGGTACTTCATAATAAGTAAGAGACTGTACTCAGAAAGAATCTATAATTCATTTTTCTAACCCTGCTAATGATATGGCAAATTTAAAATCCAAACTTTTTCTTAAATTAAAGAGTTCCATTTATTTCAGTGTTTGGTAGTCTCATTGGTGTAAGGAGAATCTCATTTGCTGTAAGTCTTGTTGCAAAATCAAATAATCCTTTCTCCCTCAGCCTTAAAAATTAAGGTGTTGTGTTGATGGTCCTGCCCTTTAAGGTAATATCTTTTTTTTCAACAACTGAAATAAAACCTTTTGAAACCTGGAATGTAATGATGATAGGGATGCAAACTGTATTGCACAGTACAGTAACTGTTGTCTCCACACCAGAAAGTGAAGACAGTAAGTGCCTGTTTCATTCCCTTTGAGTTTCTGATAAACTGTAGAAAATAATATGTCCTGCTGCAGTTTCCTGAACTTTGTACAGCACAGCAGTGAATGAAAAACCTACTCGTACTAGTTCCACTGTCTTCATTGTTTCCTTAGATTTACTACTTGTGCTGTGAAATATAAATCCTATTTACCTCTTGTAGAAATCTCTTTTGTGTATTTTTAAGTGGTTCTATTGATTTAATTGCTGAAAGGGACTGATCAGCCAGAGCCTCGGCTTTGTAAGAATAATTCTTTAGAAACATGGTATTTTGGTGAATTGTGAAGTGTCCAGAGGCTCATTGAGTCTCCTGCCTGGAGGCCAGGACCTCAGTTTCTTGATACTTACACAACTCAGCAGCTGCAATCCTTGCTATGGTATTGCAAAGCAGGGAATTTTATCATATCAGTGTTTCTCACTTGCTAATCCTCTTTGTCAACCATGAAATATTAAAAAAATGTGGTTTAGACTTTAATTTTTCACCTGAAACATTCTTCGAAAGTTGAGGTTCTTGATTACTTTGAAATGTGTTCCTGTTTACAAAGTTTAGCACACAACACCTACATAATGGATTGGGTCCACACAGAAACAAATATTTCCAATGTCCCTAGCAATATCATGCCATGTATTGCTTGTTTCTGTGCTTACCTCCAGATCTGCAGTTTGGGAGAAAAAGTAGACACACACTCTGGAGGCAAACCCTTGGAGAAAGAAAAGTAAATTACAAAGTTAAAACCCCTTTCCTGAAAATACACTGCTTTAGGCAATCTCGGCTTTAATCATAAGGGGTGATATGTGAAAGGAATTCTGTAAACATGAGGGAACATGTGGTCACTGAGGTCCAAGGAGTACAAGTGTTGTGGGTTGAAATCCTTGGCTTAAATTCTGTTTGGAAGCCATGTGGAAGGCATTGAAAATCTCAGGTTGTATTTTCCAGTGCTCTGCCTTTCTGCTAAAATGCAACAAAGACAGAAAACACAAGGCAAATGTAGTGAATGACATGCAGAAAACAATTTAATATCTATGTTACCTAGTGCAGCACTGTTCATTGTGAAATATGAGAAGAATTTACACCCATCAAAATAATATCCCCACGTGGAAAGTCCTTTTACTGAAGCATGTATAATTTTACTCTTTGGAAATTTGGACATGAGTCTTTATGTTTCTATTTACAATATTTTCACATGATTTTTATTACTTCTAACTTAAAAGTCTAATACCCGGTATAGGTTTTTTATAACTAAAACTACCTCAAAAAGATTTCTAATGGAACCTTTTGTGTATCCTACCACAGCTCCAATGTCAATTTGTTCCTCTGTGTCTCACACGTCTTCTGTGCTTCCTATCAAAATCTCTTCCTTTTATTTCTGCCTGGGAAATCATTCAGGGTTCCAGCATTTTAAACAAGGCTGGGCAATAGTATTGTTAAGCTGGTGTGGTTTTGTGGCCGCTGTCAAGCTGGTTTTTGACCTTTTAAATATTGGCTCTGGTAACATGTTTGGGAGATCCATGTAGTTCCCTTAAGAATTTGCTATTTTCATAAAATTAATAAGGTTCTGTCCATTAATCACTATTTCAAACTCGTGTGGATACGTTGTTCAGAATTAGGCAGAAAACTGCTGTTCCCACCAATGGACTTTGAGTGGATCACTGCTAGCAGAATTTTTTCATGAGTTTTCAAATGAAACCAGCTTGTTTGGAATTTGGAGGTCTTGGCAAGGAGGATGAGAAGCAGAGAGAAGGGAGCGTTTTTGTGGTGGGTAAGCTTTGACAGTGTTTTATTCTTCTCTAATCACTCGAGATTTATATTCTGTTCTCATATCACATGGTCTGTTTTCCCTTAGACCAGACAGTTGTCTTAGAGGTCTGAGGATGGAGATAAAGCATGTGAAGTAGCTGCAAGTCACTTCAGGTTATGCCTGACTGGCTAATACATGTTAAGCAAGCACAGCAGGTATGCTGTGTTCTGCTGTATGCAAGATCGATTTGGAAAGCAAAAAAGTCATCTAAATTTAGACACATTTCACCAAAAGTTATGCAAAAGAGCTTGTCAAGAAAGACAGTTCCCTACTGTAAAACTAAGGCTATTTAATTCTGTAGGTTCCATATGTTCAGGATGTCCCAGGCATGGTTGCTGGTTATGTGCTACACCATAACCTTCACCACAACCTGCCTCAGTATCTGGACATGCTGCAGGACATTGTGTTCCCAGGGGCAATTTAATGATAGCTTATAGCAGTTTGTCTTCTGTCTCCTTTGATGTAGGAACCACAATTTTCTCAGTGCTGTGCAACCACAAAGAAAGGAAACTCCTATCAGCATCCACTTTAAATTTATTTTTATTATGTGATTTGTATCAAAGCTTATTGTCTTTTTATGTGTCACTTTTAGTGTGGTGATTACCATTAGAATAACTGGCTGGTGTTAATTACACTGTGTGCAATGAGGATTTTTCAGCCTTGCCCTGGGGATTGAACTTGCGAGTCCCTCAGTGATGCCAGCTGCAGAGTGTCAATGAGCAGCATGATGTAAAGCTCCATTTTTGGACTTCTACTGTGAAGGTTTTTTTGGTTTTAGGGATCATTTGATCATTTTAAGGTGAGGTGGAGGAGAGGTTCATTTTGTAAATTTTACATTTTAAAATACCACTAAGACTGAAACTATTTTCATGCAACAGTTACACTCTGGTCTCAAAAATCCCGCTGTAAATGAGATACAAGAAAAGCAAGATCCTGGTACATGAAAACTACATTGTGCTACTCCCCAAAGAAATGCTTTTAGTAATTATAAAATGTAGCATTTATTTCACTTGAACCTGGAATGAAATACATTGATACTTCCATGTTTACAGAATAAGAAATGTATCCCCATTCTGTCCCTGTTAGAGACAACCTGTAGATAGTGTTGATTTACCATGTTCTGGTCTAAGTTCCTGTTATGTAGCTTAGAAGTAAAGGCTGTATTAAAGGACAATCACTGCAAAGTAACATCGAAGGAGACCATGAATTTCTGTTACAAAATGCTGTATGCTTAGTGATGACAATTTTGAATATTTTGGCAAAGAAGTGTAAAATGATCATAGCAAGACTTGAGGAAATAAGTAGACATTATATCCTTAACTGGTGTAAGAAAAAAAGTGTTTTCTGTTTCTTATTGTCAATAACCTAATAGGTAAAAAAAGAAAAAACAGCTATTTTCAGAATTTATAAATCCAGTATTGGATAAACAAGTACCTTACCTTTCTCATTAGGTGTTTGGAGTTTATAAATGAAAGAAAGCTTGAAAGATGCTGCTATAGTACTTGAAGAAAAGTGCCAAATGCACTAAAGCCCAAGACAAATCCTAGAAACCTGTTTTAGAGAAATGTACAACTATTATATATTATTTTATCTGCCTTCTTGATTTATACATAAGATAGGATTTTTTCAGTTATGTGATCGTTCATCTTGCTTCTTATGAGAAATAATCACTCTGTGAAAGGTATGCTCTAATATTTGCAAACCCTTTATAAAAGATGTCTATACTTGGCTTTAACACTGCTGACTCTTACCATCTGAAATGCAAAGGAAAAAAAGTTATTTCAAAATCTATCTTCATTTTTATTCCTGGACATAGCATTAAAATATCCACAGCTCCTTGAGGGAATTCAGACAATTTGGACCTATCCTCAAAATAAGCACGTAGCTTTTCTGGATACAATAAAGAAAACCTCATATTCAGTTGAATCAGCCCCTTGTATATTAGGTTAAAGTCCCATCTCTTCAAAGCAGAAGATAACAATTATTTTTTTTCTGTCTATCATGCAATATTGCTGTGTTTGGTAAGCTGCATGGTCTGCATTCTGTCCAGGGAAAAGAGAAATAAAGAATAGACCAAAGAGCTGTTTTGCTGCATATGCATGATAATGTCAAGAATTATGAGCAGTTTCTATTTTTCTTTTATGTACCTTACTATCCCAAATGTATCAGAAAACTGTGTTGTGACTAAACAAGCAGCATTGTTTTCTCTTGTTGCTTGGAACCTTCAAACTGTAATAATATTTTTCTTGATGTTCAGTTTAGAAGCCTTGAAACCATTTCTGTAGCATTTTGAATTATAACTGTTAGAGACATATCTTTAGATTTTTTACGGTGATTTACAATCACCTTTATTCAGACAGATGTATCACATAAAGTAGTTTGCACTTTGCCCAAGATTAAGGACTTCAAAATCTGTCTGAATTTGTGTTTTGTTTTCTCTTGGGAACTTTTTTATTCTGTCTGTCATCATAATCTCTAAAAGACTGCTTCTGTTATCAGGTCTTCATGTAACACCACCAGCTTATCTATGACTCTTGTTTAGAGGTTCAGGGCCTTGGAGTAACATTTCCCATAATGGAAACTTGTACAAATTTCTGTGCCTTATGCTGGAAATAACTGCTACTGTCATTTTACTATGGTTATATAATTTAAGAAATGCTTACTGGTCATTCAAATATTTAGAATTTATAGCTATTCTATTCCTACTTAATTTGGGCTATTTCTATAGTAATTTTTAAGTGGAGTTTCATTAATCCTTCAGAATCCCTGTCTGAAATACTTGGACATTTTCCATTTAGTCTCTGTTTTCCCCTTTCTTTTCTTGACTGAAGTGATGAATGCCAGCTCCACGTCTTAGTAAACTCCTAGCAGAAAATAAAAACAAAAACCAGAAACATTTCATTCCACTGGAAAACAACTCTAGTAAGATAAACAGGTGTGAGCACAAAGCACATACACCTGCAGAAAAGTGCACTTCAATGTGTTTCCCTTACCTGATTTAGGTAGCTGGAATGCAGTCAAGTGTTCTCGTTCAACCATATTTTTTCTGGTGTCCTTGTATTTCTGATATTTTAAATTTATGTCATCAGATCACAGGGGAGAGGGTTTTTTTTAAAGGGAGTAGCTCCCTTAAATACACTCTGTGCAAACAGCAGTGATTTGCTGTACACTGGTTTTTACTGGGGTACCCACACTCTGAAGAAACATCTTAGTTGCAACATTTTTCATGGTGAAATTCAGAGCTTTTAGAGCTTGACATTGCTGAAGCAAATAAAGTAAAATAATGTTACAATACCCTTTAATCCCATGTTATCCTGTAGTAAATGTGGATTGTTTTCTAGCTGTATTTTAAGAAGCAGATGTCTATTTACATAATGTTAACATTTAGTTAGGGTTTGAGAAAGGAAAATTACATCTGTTTTACAATGTGACTAATCTATGTATAAAGAATTAGATAAAACAATCCAAACCAGCCTATGACTTACACCTTACTTGTAACCAATTCTTTGTGCTTGAAGCATTATCAGGAATGTAAAACAGTATAGCTAATTTTCAGAGGAGGGCATGAAGGCATACCTCCTCTGTAGCAAAATATTCCCCGAGCATCCTCAGGAACTAAGATCATCCTGTTATGGATTTTATTCTCTTACTAGCCAATTTATATGCTGTTTTGCTCCTGTCCATATGTTAACTCAGAACTGGAGGTGACAACAATATCCAACATAACCAGCTAAGGGCTACAATTTCAGCCTGAAAACATATTTCAGTGACTCGCTCTTTCTAAATCCCACCCAAATAATAACTGCTGTTATTTCCATGTCTTCACACACAGACTTTCCCTCAGTGTGGCTCTCCTTTTCCTATGTCCCAGTGCAATTACAGCTGGTTTTCATTTGTAATTTTATTTGTTGTCTGTAGTGCACCTTTCCTCTGTAGCAGGATTCAGTGGCATGAGTCAAAAAGCTTAGTTCCCAAGTTCTAACAATGACAGAAAAAGGGACACTGAGAGGCACAGGACAGCAAAGAGCACATGCATTATTTTGAATAAGAAAACCCTGACACTTCTCTCTGCAAAAACTTGTGTCCTTTATAAAAGCAAATTTCATGTGAGAACGTTGTGACATTTACTTCATCTGTCTAAAAATAATTGAAGTCTCCTGGTCCTGCTCTGCTTTCTGCCCTTGTAGTTTGATCTGCCTTAGCATTTCAGTCTCTTTTTCACTTGGTCAAGTTGTAACTATTATAGGTCTCATACTAATCTTTCTATACAAGAAGAATCTGAATCCTTGATACGGGTAACTTATTTACTTTGCTTGGTCCTAAGCTTTCTTTATCAAGGGACATTTCTGCAGCAGAGTGATTTACTGTCGTAGATTATTTCTACATAATGTTTTTTGATACCAGGGGTTTCAGCTTATTATTTTCCTTATACTAAGTTCCTGATGTGCCTATTATATTAATGCCCTAATTTAAAACCAGGTATTCCACATCACACTTCTCCCTTGTTTTGATTTCTTGCATTGCTGTAGAAACACACACAAAAAAACCCCATTAACTTACCCAAGCTCTACCTGTAAAAAACAAAGAAGTAGAATTTCTTTTGTGAGAGAGGTTGGGTTTTTTTAGCATAGAGGTTAAACCTGTGTGACTCTAGAAGTTAACAAAAATCTTTGTAGCTGAAGTATTTTGCAATTTTTTTCGTTTGCTCTTTGTCTCATCACAGTTAAGGTTTCATGAAGGTGGGAGTACAGAGGGTTACATGTGCATAGAAGAGGATGATGTGTGAATATGGTGAATATGACTGTTTATATCTAGTATGAACTTCAGCACTGACACTCCACTTCAACACTGGTTTAACTGATCTTCTATAGTAGGAAAGCAAAATAAGGTGAAAATTACATTGAACCATAACAGCAAAGCCAAGGAAAAAGAAAACACGTTCAACTGTGTCACAACTGACCTGCTCTAAATGCAGAGTTCCAACAGAACTCTTGCACGTGCACTTACAGCTCTCAGTGGGTCAGAAACACTCAGTGTTCACTTCATATTTCTCTTTGGCTCATCATAAATAAACAAAAGTCTGACAGAAGAAGATTTTGTTAAAATAGAAATAGTAAAACAAAGTCATATGACAGCAGTCATACATAGGGTGTTTTAAATACACTAAGGAAAGAAAAATATCTACCCAGTAGAACAGAACATTTTCTTTATTGTTTTGTTAGATTATTCTGATTCTATTGTCTATTCTTACAACTACTGAGAGACATTTCTCCACTGACAACCGTAGAAGAGATTTTCTAATAGATTATACTGGTTTTATAGGAAAACATTTTTTTTTATTTTGGCGTAGAAACAAAATATGGAACCGATTCTGGGATCCAAATTTATGCTAACCTACCTTGAATATACAATCAGAGTAATAACAAGAGGGCAATAAATATGCACATGAATACATTCTCTAAGTTAAAAAGGTTTTATTCTAAATGTAATTAGCTTACTTCTTACATTTAAATTATAATCCAGATGCTTAATTTCCATAGTTTGTTTACTGACTTTTACTTTAAATGTCATAGAGTTTCAGCATTATGGTGAATTTTGGAAATGGAAAGACTCACAAACTTTTTAGACATCAGTTAAAAAAAAGATATTCTTTCCAAAGCTGCATTATCTAACCATTTGTTTTTAAAATATATTGTTCATTGACTATTTTTTAAAGTATATAAGAAGAGCATAATAGCCTAAATAGATTTCAGTTTTACCTTAGTTGTGAATTTTAAGCACAGTTTCTAGTGAATTATACTTTCAAACAGACAGGCCTTTGTTGATGTCAGTGGGACTATGAGAATGCAGAGTTGGACCTAAATAAATTAATCTGTGGTTTTTATTCCACGTGACAATTGTGGAAAATTTTGAAGAATAAAAAAAAAAAGAAAAGAGTGATATTGTGCACAATAAGATAATAAAAATCATCATAACCCTTTCCCCTGAAAATAGTCATCCTTTCTAATACACAGAACTTTGGAAGGGTCTTAAGAATTTCTATATTGGGTTTGGGTCTCCATTCAAATCATAAAGGCAATTGATGCAGTGTTCTCAAACATGTATTGCATAGGTTTATCACATTGTCATTTGTGCTTCATGGCCAGGAATGGGTTTTACATCTGTTGTTTCTATTGGCATTACTGTACATGAAATTTCTCTCTTTGTCTCAGCTGGCATTAATGGAAAGTCGTGCTTTGGTTGAAATGTTCTGAATGATCTACTGCCGCTCACATATATTAGCACAGCAATAGTCATCTCCTAAATCTTTAGCTTTTGTCTTCCAAATCATATTTCTGAAAATCAGGCTTCTTCAGTCTGATTATTTGAGTAGTTTACATTTCAGAGCTTGTTCCACACGATGCCCACTTCGCATGTCAGGATCCATTCTATGATTCTATTCTAGGATCTGTTCTATGATTCTAACGGATTCTGTGCTACAAAACAAAAAACTTATGAGTTCTACATAAAGTCCTTCTTCCCAACCTACTTGATGTTTCATATCCTGAAGGACAAACTTGTGATAACTGTGTACTTATAAAAGTGTAGTTAGGTAAGTTATGTACTTACAGAAGTTGTGTACTTACCTATAAGTGTAGTTATATACACAGACATACAAGCTTCATTTCAAGCTCCTCTCTAAAACCTTTGAATTATTATTTCAGCAGAACACTGATTCAATTTTCATGAGATCACCTGCAATACCATATTTCACTGCTGGGTTCCTATAGTGAAATCAGGTGCTCCTTCACCCTTTTTTATTCTTTTTTTTTCATCATTAGTATTCTTATCTCTTTGGGAGCTGTGGTATATATTTTGTAAAACAATAATGATGCCTTTTTCTCCATGTTCTTTTAAAATGCTTATCTTTGTCAAATTTAAAAACCTTCAATAACACAATAATAAGTGTTTCTGTCATGCTTACTCTATCATCTTCACACCAGGAGTGTAGGCACTTGTAGTGGAAGAGTCCTTGGTAGCTCATGCATGAGAATGTGGGACGAAGCATCGCTGAATTTTTCCTTCCACTTATTATAGTAGGTGTTGATGAGGCTTCACTGATGTGGTGACTATTGTTTCTCATATGCATTGTCTATTTAGGATACCTTGGAGAAAGCTCTGTCTAAAACATAAGGCAATTTTTTTTGTACTGTAGAAAGGCTGCTCTGCAAAAAAATCCAAAATAACTGCCAGCAGGATAAAGCTTGCAGGTCACTCTTTTAATTTCTTTGATTTAAGAGCTTGAGGGAAGAATTTGGTGTAGCAAGATCCTAAATTTCTTTAAAAATAAAAACAAACAACACCCCCAGCTTCGCCTCCTCCTCTCCACCCAGAAAAAAAAAAAGAAGAAAAAACAGACAAAATACACAAGGTACAGGACAAACTTGCTGTGTTTGCAATAGTCCGTTTTAATCAAGACTGTAATATTTGGGGTTTTCCAATAGCAGAAGACTCTGACATTTTTGTTGCTGCATTTTGACACTGAAGTAAAAAAGATTGAATGACTGAGGTCATGTCTTTGACCTCCAAAAGCAGAATCTCGTGGCTAAGACAAGATAGCAAAATTACCATCCATATTCACAATGTAATGTGAAATGCTGTCATTATTCTGTGATCAGGGTATCCAAATTAGCAAAATAGTCTGCAAGTAGGGGACTGTTTTTCAACAGTACAAGTCTTTAAATTCTTCCAGGACTGACTTACCCCAAACCAGTTCCATTTAGGGACTCCTATCCCTGGCAGTGTTGGATGCTTAAGGTATCCTTAATTGTCATAATTGTAGCACCACAGCATAGTGAACAGGTTGAGCTAGTTCAGAGCAGTTCAGATTTCATAATCCAGCTGTGACAGTGTGGGACAACATCTAAATGTCCTGACACATGTCTTCTGTATACAGTAAAAGGTTTGCAATTTTGAGAAAAGAAAAGGCTGCCAAAAGAATGCAGATTTGAGGAAAACTTTCCACAAGACTCAAATTGGCTTAAGTGCTCATGAATTGGTTTCAAACATGGTTTTCCTGTCTGTCAGTATGTGGACCTGAATGGGGTCACTGACTAACATTTTATATGTTACTTTTGACCTCCATGTAGAATTTAAAGGCCTTAGCAATTATAGCCAAAAATACTTAAAGGAAGCTTACATTTTCATAACGTGATGAAGATTTTATTCTTACAGGCATTAAGTTCTGTTTTGATACTATCACATTTTTTTACTTGTTCTAGAAAAATATTCCCTTTCATATACATAGTACTCACTTTGTGATATCTGCAAAATACTGACAATTGCCTAATCTAAACTGCTTCATTTGCACTCTTACCTGAAAAAAAAGTTTCAGTGTATGACAAGTAATCTATCTCAATAATTACCTCTTCAGTGTGCCTTATGGTGACTAATCAACTTGATCCAATGTACCCTGCAAAGTATATAAAACAGTTTTATAGAGAACTCAGCTCAGAACATGACCCTTCATATGTACTTGCCTCATGTGGTGAAACTGTTTGTCAGAAGAAAACTTAAATAAGTAATAACTATTCACTTCACATTTTTAAACCCGTCTACCCAGAGGGGAGACACACTCGTGGTGAACATGAAAATATAAATGCATGTATGCACTTCTGTGAGTGATTTAGGATCAGCAAGTTCATGTATAGCAGATTAATTGAGAAATGACTGCATGTTTTATTTAACACAAAGGCAATTGAATATGGAGAAGGTAAACCTAAAAGGACTGCAAAGGAAATCTTTTAAAACTTTTTTTTTAATATTTTTATTCATTTAGATAGCAAAAAAGCACTTAATCCCACAAACTGTTGTATAAAATAAATTCCATTCTATCCAGCTTTAAATTTTTCTATGCTTTCCTATTGAAATTCAGGTCTTCATGCATTTTGACCTTTTCAAGAAAGCCTGTTTCATTGTGAATTGTGAGTGCATTAGGAAGGTAAACACATTCAGTACTTGTTATTCAATGAGTTTGGATTTAGAAAGTCATTGTCAATAGGTTAATCCTTTTGTACAGAGAGTCTCTTTGGCTAAGAGGCATCTTAAACAAATAAAGGTTTTACCAAAATGCTAATTTTTCAGTCTTTCTGTCAACTGTCAAAGAACAAACCTCAGTGGAGGTCTTAAAATTGGTTATTTCTAGTTTATATTCACTTCATGTCAGCATAGTTTGAAAAAGAACTTCTGTATACAGAAGTCTAGTCACAGGCTATTTGTTACTCTGCTCAAGAAATCATTAAAACCTAGGATTTTCTTGGAGTGTTTTATGAGGACGAGGGAAGGGATAAGTTTATCTGGGTTCAACAAATATTTATTAATACCGTGAATAGCAAGGATACCAAATTCAGCAGCAGATTGGCTAGGCACTTAAAAGAAAAGCACATATCCCCAGTCTGATTAAAAGTCAAGTGTCTCTTGAACTGCATATCACATTATTCACCAAGTGGATATATTTTAGACTACTGGTTAAAATGTGAAAGTAGAAATTAGGGATTCTGAGAGAGAATTGCAATAAAACAGCTACTTGCAACAATTATATGGGCTGAAGTTCAGCAATAAATAAGGTGAGGCTGTATGTGCAGCTTTTATTTCACTCGTTATTTAAGTTCTTCCATTGCTTCACAGGCTTCCTACAGGTCCTATGTTTCTGTTCATTTCTACTTCATGGGATGGGACTGTAAAGGAAAATGTCCATTCACACAAGCAGACATTAACAGAGCCCTCCTGAAATACAAGATGCCAGAAGTTGTTTTAAGTTCTTAGGAGCAATAATCCACTGAACCACAAGCTCAGCTCATGAGTCAGAGCCACAAGAGACCAAACTACAGTGAAGATACCCTTCACTCAACATCTTTCTAGATGTTCTCCACCATGAGCTATACTCAGGTGGTGCCCCCTACATGCCCTCAAATGTCAGTGTCTGATTCCAGAGTGATGTCCTGAAAATTCAATGCCCTATACATATTTTGCCTCTTTTCCAGTGAGGGCATACATCTCGTCCAGAAAATGAATGAGTCAGTAGGGACTTTCTAGATTTCCTTACATGAAAACAGGTTTTTTTTCACATTGAGTTCTTATCTAATCCATAGGGTTTGTATTAAACATCCTGTTTTAAATGTAGTATAATTCAACAACCAAACGGAGCTTTCTCCTTAAAATCCACAGTACTTATAAACTGTTTCTAAATTAATAATGTGTTCATCATAAAATAGGTATCTATTGTGAAGTTTATGACTTAGAGTGCTTCATTAAGATATAGGAGGTATTAGAATTACACATATTATCTGGTCAAAAAAGTAAAGAATAAAGCATTGTTCCTCAGTTGCTTCAGTAAACTCCCGTGGGTTGAACGCAGACTGGAAGAAAGTCAGGTGACATTTGCTGCAGATGTGATCTGCTGCTTTGTCTTGTATCAGTCTTCGTGATTTATGTTCTTCTAGAGCTGTTCTTGCCAGGTTGAAATTTACATATAATTTTCAGCATACTTCATATTCAGGTGCACATTTAATTTTTTATTAAAAAGCCAGGACTTCATAGAGTATGGCTGGCTGAATGCTAAATGACTGACTAATTTGGGGGATAATTACGTGGATTCAGCTGCAACCAGCATGTACCTGTTCAAAAGTCAAAGTGCATACCTGTAACTGCTTTGCAGAGTTTGGGTCCAATTAATGAGGATGGTCAAGAAGGTGCTAATGCTTCCAGGAATAAAAATATGCTTCATTTTGTGTCTAAAAATATTTTTGCATGCTCATAGATGGAATTTAAAAATATATCTGGGTATGCTTTATTTCCCAAGGACCTTTTTACAGCACAAATCCATTGTATATCTACCAATATAACATCACTCACAGCCACCCTATTAAACCCAGTGATTGGAATTGCAAAATACTCCTCCTGCTGGTGTGGGCTGTAGTCCAGTTGTGTGTGAGCAGTGCAGGGATGGCCAAGTGTGCTCAGCAGTGCAGTCACCGCCCTGTCACGGCCAAACAAAGAACCCTGTGCCACACAGAGCTAAGGTTTGGGGTCCCCTTAGCCCAGCTGGGAGCTGTACCTCACCTCAGCCCACTCAAACACTGCTCCTGAGGCAGCAAAGGCTGGGACACCCCTTTGTGAGTACTATTTAGCCAACTGCTACAGTGGACATTGACATTGAAATAACAAAATGCATAAAATAGAAAAAAATACTAACTATTCTGAAACACTTGTGTTTTGTTAAGCTCCCATCCCTACCCAAATTTCTTATTGCTTCTTGCTACAGAATTAAGCAATAACCTAATTTATTTTGGTGATAATTGAGATGTAGCAGTATGAACCTCAGCCTCAGGCGAACTGTTTCAGTAAGTACTTTAGTTCTTGGTGTGTTCAAGGTTGCTCTTGCTACATCTTCACAGCTCCTGTTATCTAATCTAAGTTGCATATGTCTACCCCTGCTGTTGACAAGACTCCTGAAAGCATTGGAATCATACCAAGAACTTAAAATAATCTCAAGCTAGCAAATGAAAAATTATTCTTTAAAGTTAAGCTTTCATGATTCACTTTCAGTGTGTAGCTTTTGATCTTCCTCAGGTAGAGACCATATGTTATAGGCAGGATATATTTGAAGCTGAAATATTTTTACAGGTATTTCTGTTAATCTGTGAAAGGATAGATTTAGAAATGCTTTAGAAAAACAAGGAATCAAGCTGAGAAATATTTTCATTTCCACCTTTAAAAATTATGTGCAGAAAAAAAGGTCTTCTAGCTTGAAATTTAAGGTAATTAGGATATCAAGAAAACTTAAAAGATTTAAACCTGGACCCAGATTAATTGTTATTTTCAGTCACTTTTTTAAAGGTTTCATCTGACCAGTTTTAGGTCCAGTCTTTTCTAGAAGGCATAGACACTATTTCCTATGTGGGATTTGTCCTCTCTGTTCATTGAGAAAAAGGAATCCTTTCTGTCTGACAGTTGTATTAACAGATTCCAATGTACATCGTGACAGTATTTAATGCAATATTTTGGTTTTTTGTATTTTGAAGAACAGCATAGAAACAATGTGTGCAGCAAAAGGCAGTTGAGCTAAACAGGGGCCTCTACAGAGAATTCCAGACTGGAAAAAAGCTTTTTTTGTCATATTCTGTGACAGAAGCATTCCTTTGTACAACTGTTCAACAGTTTTTTAAGGAACTGTATATATCTTCCATAAACCACCTGACAGCAGTACAAGGACACTCAGTTTATATCTTTGCTAAAATATAAACGTCTGCCCAACACGTAATTATACCTTATGTTTTAAAAATGTTAATTATATAAATAAAAACAAATACCAGCCAATTTTACAATTAGGCCTTTCATTAAATGCACAGTATGACAACATAATCAGCTTTTCATTTAATGGTTTGAAAAGTCATCATAGTCTAATTAATATGCCATAGTAATATCAACTATGCTGCTTGCATTCTTGTTCTTTCCCTGTGCTTGTCCAATCTTTTCTCAGTTAGTTATCTCAAAATACTGGCATATGCAGATTCCTGCATATGATAATATTTTGCATATGACATATCATGCATATGCCATAAATCATATGCCAGCTTTGTAGAATTACTTGATTCTTATCAGAGAACTTCAGAGAAGTTCTGAAGGTAGTTTGGGAACATTGGATTAAAGCCAAACACCTGCACTATGAGTTCTAGGATATGTTGTGTTCAGCCTGTTCTGTCAAATATGAATACACTGGTTGGTCTTTACTCTCCAAGTCCTGAGAAAACAGAATAGACTGAAGAGATGGTGCTTTTCTTTCAAGTGGTTAAGGTTCAACTAAAAAGTGTAATTAAAACAGTTAAAAACGTTTTAATGACCATCTAAGTCCAGGAGGGAAACTTGATATCCTTCCATTTTAGCGATAAATTCAAGCATTTAACAATCCCTGCAGGGAGAAACATGCTTGAAACAAAAAAATTTACTCTCTCCTTAGATGTCTTTGCTGACAGATACGTGTCTCTTAGATGGACAGAAATGACAAAGAGAAAGACAGAAAAGGGGTCTCTACTTCACTCAGCAAGCTGTGGTGTATTACTGCTACACTGTGATGTGTAACTACCACACAATGCGTTGTGGAATTGTAATGATTGCAGTCATCAGCAACACATTGTTGAGTGCATGCTCAAGTTTTGATGACATTGATATTGCATGGCCTGAATGAGAAAAGTGACATTTAATTCACCTGCACTTGAAAAATATTTAACCCCTTCGAGTTCTTTACAGAGATGCTCATAACTGATAACTCACTAGCTGATCCTTAAAGAAGCAACGAAAATATTTCCTGGGTTTTTTCCCCCTAACATCTTTGGTTCTTTAGTGTAAGAGATCTTTTAACTATAAATGAATAAGTTGTGTTTTAGGAAAGTCAATATTTTAGAAAGTCAAAGAAACAGCACAATCATAAAGCATTTTGTTACTGACTTATGAGAGCAATGCAGTATTCAGTTGGCAAGGGGCTAATGCTGTTGAGATTAAATCAGTCTTCATTACAGAGTCAAGGAAAAATGATATAACAATAATAAATCTGAATGTCCATGAGAGATATTTACTATGTAAATGTTTACTAAATCAAGATGGAAATAAATACAGAAAAGTTGAGGGTAGCTCTAGTGAAAGCTGTTGTTTTATACAATTATTGGTCATTTCTGTAGCACTATTTTATAATGTATTTCCTTAGAGAAAATGGGAAAGCAAAAGATTTTTAGAGCTTGGTTTTCTGCAGAAGCCTTGTTGAATATTCTGACAAAGGATCCATGAATATTTGGTCAACTGGGAGAGTTTCTGAATAGATATTTTGTAAGATGCAGTTCTCTGAGCTTTTTAGGAGCTAATCACTTTGAGAGGGCAAGACAGGGCATAGTGAAAGGACTAGATTGTCCATCAGCATTTTCAAAAGCGCTAAGAGGCCTCTAGAGAGATGACATTTGGCTTCTTAAAATGCAGTTCATGTGTTATCACCAATCTGGTGACATACATGCCCCTAGAAAGATTAACAAGATTTGCCAGATATGCTGTAAGGTAAAAATACACTGTCAGAACTTAACCAGGCTCAGAATGATGTCAAGTGCAGATGTGCTCTCGAATCCTCCTTAAAATCAGTCACAGTTAATTTCAAGTTCTTAAACTTGTTTCTGATATCTGTGCTGAGAGGCATGTCAGTATTTCACCCTGCAGCATTTTCAAGGTGATCTGGACTGTTAAAAAGATGAAGCATAAGAGAGGTGCTTAATTATAGGTAAGTGTGTGAACAAAGTGTGATATAAAGTAATAGAGTTAATAAAAGGATGGTGACTAACACAATAATAATAGCTATATGAGTTTGTGATCCATATCCAGCAGACTTCAGATACGGTTGATAAAGATCCTAAATTAGTTTTCTAATTAATTGTTTGGAAACAAAATATTTTCATTTCACTTTCCCTACTACTTTTGCTTGATTGCCACAGTTTCATTTCAATCCATGTTTCCACTTTTCTGCTCTGATTCGTCTTTGCAATAATTGCTTCTGCTTCCTTTCATTTTGCTTCTTCTCTATAATTCCACATTGCAGCTGGTCTTCAGCTAGCACCACACACAGTGTATCCACTTACATAACAATTGCCACCAATCCCTAGCGTTGTCAGTCATTAAATAGTGTTTTTAACTGGGTATCAGTTTCTCAAATTATTCTCACACCATCTGCTTGTTGAATATTTTTCATAGTTCATGTTTTTGATTTTGTTCAGTTATCCTTTAAACTGAGACATTCTGCAAAAGTGACATTACTCTCTTGCTATTATGTTATCAGAGAGTTATTTTTTTTCCCTACCTGTTAGTTTAGTTTCTTAAGTAGTCCACAGTATCAACGCTGTAATTCTTAGTCCAGCAAAGCAGACTGTATCTGCTGTGTCATTTCAGAAGACAAAATTAGGTTTTCATGGAAGGGCCAAACACTATTTGCAGGCCTAAAAATTTGCTATCTTTGCATCATATCTGTTCTGCAGATTTTAACCAAACTGTCACCCTGATGATGTGGAGGTATCAGTTGATTTCTTTACCTTTTGCTGTTTCTTGTATTGATAGTGGTATTCCTGTGATAGGAAAATGACCTCCTCCTTTCTCTCTCCTTTTAAAATCATTTCATCTGTTTAATGAATCCCCCTATATCACCCCTTCACCACATATTCTCAGTATCCACACAAGTTTTGAAGAGGAACCACAGGGTGACCCATAGCTGCTGTACTGATGGTATTTTTCCCACAGAATGCATCCGGACACGGTCAGAAGTGAGCCTGGAGCTGCAACAAGGTCATTGCAACCTCCATGTGTTATTTTAAATAATGAGGTCTCCAGTGGTATTGGAGTGGTCTTGGGAAGTTGTAGATTGGCTTTGTGTAAATTGAGAACCTGATTCATAGAATGGTTAAAATTGGAAAACCCCTATAAGCTCATTGAGTCCAACCATTAATTTTACTAAGTTGAAGAATAATAGCCTATTGCTTGATAGCAGAACTTTGTTTTATTTTCAGTTGTTTCTATATTTGTAATTTGTGGTCACTAACGTTGAAGATAAGATAAATACTTTCAGATGCTGTAAAAAAAAAGTCTATCCTCTGTCAGCTATGAAAATTGTGGCATAGTTAGATGTAAGTGTACAGAACTACAAGCCTGACTGCAATGTGATGGTTTTGGGTTGTCTAGATCTCTGTATAATGCTATGCCAGAAGTAATGTTTCATTCTCACCTCAGCTTCTCTGTTCTCTCCTACACACATCCATCCCTTGGCTTGGTTAGCACATCAGTGTAACTGGTTATCGCTGCTCGACATGGAAATACTGAGTCTGTAGATTGGGTGGAATCCCCAGAAATTAATGTAATTCTGCCTGGTTCTTGGTTGAGTAGTTACTTTGTGATCTAATGTTGTCTCCCAATAGAGGGATATAACTCTGCTGCAAGTTTCCTGGACAAGTTCCCACATTCCAGATTAATTTTGCATGGGTGCTTCCTTGTAATGGATCATAAACTTTTAAAATTTCTATGAACTCTCTTGTTAGTGAGCTTGTGAACATAAAAAGCTTCATATGAAATATCGGAGGCAGTTCACAAAGATGTTTATCCTATTCTGAATTATCATTATTGTAGGCATCTTCATTTGCATCTTCTGCAGCTCTCCTTCTTCTGCTCTGGCTAGGGTAAGCTACACAGCCTCTTGCATCATGGTTTGGAACAAAGCTGATGACTACAAACCAAGTATACAGAAGTTTTAGATGTAATCTCACTTGCTCAGGGAAAGACTTTCATTTCTTACGGTAACAAACATTGTTAATCTCCTGACTGCATAAACTTTGCTTTAACTGTGGGTTCAAATTGCTTTAAAAACTGTGATACAGTGGTGTCAGGCTGTGAGGGGGCTCCTTAGTGGGATGTGCAGTCAGAAGTCATTGAACAGGTTAATTGCCTGGACTTATCTTTTAAAGCAAAGATATAATGTTTAGAAGAAACACTTTTATACCATTTAATTCTTGACAAAGGTGCTAGACCTTTTAGTTTTCAAATGTACTAGGGTCGTGAAACTTTATGACCTAACAAAACTAAAGCGCTACATCTAGCAATTGTCTAGTTCATTTTTATCTCTGAGAACTGTAAACATGCAAAATCTATGTAAATTATAAACCCAAAAGTTTTGGGGTTTTTTTTTTGCTTTTTTTTTTTTTACTCCTGGAAATACTCCAAACTTTACGACCTCATTCTTTATGTCAAAATAAAAGTGGAGTTGGTATGAATTATCATTTCAGTTGTTATTCCTGAGGTGACCCCGGCCTCCTCGCTGGTGGGGTGGGGTGAGAAGCAGGAAAGGCCTTGGCTCTGGGTAAGAGCTGCTCAGCAATAAGAAAAACATCCCTGAATTATCAACACTGTTTTCATCAAAAATCCAAACCACAGCTCCATAGCAGCTGCTTGGAAGAAAAATAACTCTACCCCAGCCAAAACCAGCATACTTGTGAAAAAGCAGTGGATGTAGAACAGAAATGAGCTGAAATGCTGACCAGTCAATATTCTCTTAGTGTAATTCTCTGTTGTTAATATCTTAAGGAACTAAAATGTGAGATAATACACTTTATTATGTTTTCTAATGTCAATTACTTGCTTATTTGCAGGGTAGTTTTCCCATAAGTTGCTAATATTCATCTTCCAAGTCAAGGGTTAAATACTAGTGTACCTCAAATGGAATTATATAAATTAACTTAGCCAACTAAATGGACTCCGTGCTGGAAAGAGCAAAATGAGATATCCTTCTCTTTTTTTATCATAGAGCATTAGGTATTTTAAAAACACTGTTGGACATGAAAGGATGAGCCCACAAACACTTTCATCCTGCATTTTCTGCAAAGATTATTTTTCATAAAGACAATGTAAGCTAACAGTTTATCCTCCAATTTTGATCTGGTAAGGGGTACCAGAAGCATCATGTCTAGAGTAGTTTTGGTCTTCTAAGTGCTAGTAATTGGCAATGCTGTTTCTACCAGCTCTGTCTAAGTTACAATATCCTGAAGGCTTTCAATTTCTTTTAATTTTTTAATGCATTCTAGAAGCACTTTTCTTTTTTTTTTTTTTTTAAAACTTTTGGCATAACCAGTTTTCTTTGAGTTATTATACAGTAAACAGCTAGTGGCAGGTAAATTATTCAGAAGAAATTAAGCGGTACCAGAGAATTCCAAAAGACCTTTTGGCTTTCTTTGTTGTAAATTTGCAGAAGTAATGCAGTCGTTGGATTGGAAATGAAATTTGAGTACTAATACATTATTTACTCCCCCACTGTTTCATGAAACTTTTTCTTGTATCTTTTCCTAAGACTTTCTCACAGCCAATAAGCTCATTCAAAAAAGTAGAGTCTTATAATTTAGACCAAAAAAAAAAGAGAGATCAAATATTTAAATCAGAAAGACAAGAACTCACCTTGTTGTTTTGTTTTGCAGTTTTATTTTTCATTGAATATAGTTGTTCTTTCGTTCTGTCAGCATGCTGTAGTGTAAACCATTGTCCATACTTCTCTGCCTAGAAAGTATGCTATTAAGTATTATTTACTTAAGCAGACAGTTTGTCTTGTGCTGTACATCCACAGGATTCACCTCCTAATCGTGATGGATTTACTGAAAGAAAGAGGTTGTGTGTCTGTGTTCCTACACGCTGGGAAATGCACACACGTCTCCAAATATATTTGTAGCTTTTTCCTTTGGAAGTGCAGTTGTCAATCAACTTCTGATCCCTGTGATTCTTCCCACAGTCTCCCACAACCACCTTGGACTTGGAATACATCAGACTTTGCCCTTAAAGAATGCTTTAGGACACTCATTTTGGGCTGCAGGAGTCACAGCAAAGGCCAGAAAGTAACAGTGGAGTACAGCCTTGCATTCTCTCATGTTGGGTGTCTCTACCCACTCTGGAGTTTTGAAGGCAATGAGATCTGCCTGTTCAGGTGTCCAGTGTGTTGCCACACGTGACCTGAGCAGTTTTTACTGAGCTGATGCTGCTGTAAAACACCAATTAAGTATTTTAAGCTAAAGAAGAGAAACAGTGTGTGTTGCCTCCTGTCCCAGTGCCCTCTCAATGAGGTCACACTGCCTGCCAGGAGCTGAGTGAGAAAGGAAAGAGGTATCAAAAGATTGTAGCTGCAGGCAGGGCAAGTGGAATTAAAGGTTATGAATGTGTAAGTGAAGAGAATATGACTTTCATGAAATATAAAAATGGTTTGGGTTGATAAGGTACTTTTTAATGGCTGGAGTGTTAACACTTTATTACAGTTAGATCTTAGTCCTCTGCTGATAAAGCAAGGGGAGTTGCCAATACCCTATATGCAATTAGTCTACAATTGCCTTTACGAGTGTGACAAGAGGATTTTTCACTATGCAAGTCTAACTTGCCTGGTTCTAAGTCAACTGCATCTCACAGCTTCTGAGTTAAAATGCAATAGCTCTAAGTAAATAACTCCTTAGACCATCATCAGCCCAGGAGGAACAGTATCTCTCCTTGTAGCAGCGAGCAGTTTGAAGAAAAAAATTCCTAACCCACGGAATGATATAAAATGTGTCGTTCTCCTGAATGCTCTTTTACAGGGTGATCAAGAGGCTCCCGTTTAGTGAATACATTTGCTCACTCAGTTTTGGAGAGTCGCCCTTCATTTATTCTTTCCCTTTGGAAGTACTTTCGAGTGCAAATTACTGCTATCAGAAGCCTTGAACTGAGAGGCTATTATTCTCCATGCTCAGATTAAATTAATTTTGAACAGTTTAATGCAGCATGTCCGAGCTGCAAGTCCAAGTGGTGTCAAATCTATTTCTCTGCTTTTTTAAGCTGCACCTTCAAGGGCAGTATGATTCATGGTAAATGTGTTCTTCTAATGTCTTTTGCTAAGCGTTATTATTTTCTTTCATTTGCAAGTCATGAGGATAAAATGTGAACTATTTTCCTACTCAAATTATATAAAGAATGCACAATTTTATGTCAGGGGTTTTTTTTCTAGAATAAGTTTATTGTGTTTGCTTGCTGTGCATGAAATAAAGGAAAAATAGAAAAATAGTCATGATAAAGAATTTTTTTAAATGTCTAATGGAGAAAATGGAGGCACTATAGGACCCAGCAACATCATCATTGCATTAGCTAGTAAGTATCTTGATCAAGGTCTGTGTAATAAAATTAAGGAGTTTTTAATGATTGGCTATATAACTCTATTTTTGTTTTTGCCAGGGTGCAAAAACAACACAGGACATAAATCTGCTTTTCTCTTCTCTTTAAATGGAAGCATTCAACCCTCTCTCCATCGCTTCCTATTGCTAAGGTGTCATTGAAAGGTGGTAATGAATATTCTCCCCACAGGTTTTTGAACACTAAATGGCCAAAAGAGTGGCAATCAGTTTTTCACAGCGTGGAAGTGGGGCATTTGGGATGCTGAGAGATCCAGTGTGTTTTTTGTGCAAGGGTTCTTGATGGCCAAAAAAATTTACAAATCCAGATTTTCAAACCCACTCTCTAGTTCAGCAATTGCCATTTCTGTTTCCTATTTTGCACTCTCAGATATTATTGTATTCTGATATTTATGTAGTTTCAGTACTGTGTGATGTATTGAATACTCTTCCAATATCACACTGACATATGGTGTCCCTATTTCAACTTCATCTTGTATGTCAAGTAACTGTTGTTACTTTCATGATCATATGTATCTTCAAAATTTTTATAAGACTGTGATAAAGGATATTTGCATAGTCATAAATAGCTACTTGGCTACTGTGCATTCTCTCTATAAAATGAGGTATATACTCGATTAGATTATAAACATGAGGGGAATATGACCATCTGACAACTAAAGTCGCCTGCATCATAAGCGCAAGTCATAGTGATTTTTCCTGTAGTAACTGAAAAAAATGGACTATGTCATTCTGCCTGAAAAACATCAACTCTTTTCTGAAGAGTGCCAAGGATGTTTTCTCTGAGAAATCCTGTTGAATTTTTATGGGCTGGAAGTCAACGACTTTCTTGTTGAGCAATTGAGGACTGAAATGTAACATGGAAAGAAGTCTGTTCTGTAAATTATACAATATAAATTGCCAAGATTCATTGCCTACATTCATTGCCTAAGGAATAGTTATTTACCTGTTCTGTACCATTAAAGATATTTATTTTAATGGATTACATCACCAGTAAGCCAGTGCTTATGGGATACATATTATTCACACAAGCTGGAAGTCCCGTGGCTGCCTTTTTTGACAGGTCTGTTGTGTGTCTTCTCTTCAGTAGTTTAGCCTATTGAGTTGAAAATCTGGATCAGGACTATTTCTATTGTTTCCATAAAGTTTCAACTCGAGTAGGCTGGATTTTGCCTATGAAATAGTTGGGCTAAATAACCCTGTGTATATTTTTTTATACAAAGCTTGGATATTTGCAGAGTTGTAGAATCCTTCAGGGGCAAAGACAAACCATACCAACAGGTAATTATCCCAATCATCATCATCACTATTTGGTTATTTTAGCCACAACATTTTTTGTTTATGTATAAGGATGAATAATATTTTCAAAATACCACAATCATCCATGACATCAGAACATCTGTGACATCACTTCTTTACTTTTCCTTCACCTCTATCACTATAGTCTTTCATTTATCTAAGGCTTTTTTTGAACCAAGAGCACGTCAGACTATCTCCTAGTTCTATTTGCAGCTTTAGATGCAAAGTTGAATTCCTAGATAATTTGACAGCATCATGGGACATTAATTGCTCAGACAAGGAAAGCTGTAAGGGCACCTTTTGTGTTGCAAGTGCAGAGAAGAGTGATGTGCATCATACCTGAATCAGAGCTTTGCTGGTTGTGACATAACATTATAGTGAGATGTGTTGCTGTCAGGAAGTAAAGTTAAAGCACAGCACAGTGTGCCATGCTTGTGAGAGGGTGACTGAGAATAAGACTAAGGTTATCCTGGCAAGATCTTTAATATTCATACTTTTAAAGAACAGCAGAAAAATAAAATGAGGTAACAACATGAAAAATTACACCACTGCTTATCATAGAGAGATGTCAGAGAAGTAGCAAAAATTGTGGCATTGATGCAGCAAAAGAAGATAACAGATAACAAGCATTGGATTCATCCTTATTGGAGTTATTGTTGGGTGAAACAAAGTAAGACAGGGGAGATGTTGGCTCATATACCTCTAAAGCAATTTGAAGTACACGTACAGTACAGTTATGGTCCTCGGCCAATTGACTTTTCAAAGACCCAACAATTAGGAAAGAGTATAGACAAAATGAACAAATATAAAGTTTTAGTAGGAAAACTGTGTAACTACCGAGATTGGAAATTCTTGGTCTCCTTCATCTATGAAATTACTGTAATATTTTAAAGTTTTTTGTGTATTTTGCAAGAGATTTACCCAGATTCATCTGAGCATGCCAACTGAGACACCTTCAAATGCATTTTACTGATGTGTAATGCCAAAATCTTCAGTCTGTGGGATGTGCTAAAGTAATTTATATTTAAGGGGCTGGGGACTGATTTGCAGTCGAGTAATGCTGTCTCAGTAATGCTGTCATCAATTCAAAGAGACAAGACCATGGAGCAGGTCCTGTTAACATCTAGTTAATGTTCGCTGTGCACTACTGTTCAGTGCTATCAGATAGTCTTGATTTTCTCTTTCTGTGTTCAGTGCCGCTGGTAATCCCTACCCTCCTGATGTAGATACTTCCTTTTAATAGCATCCAGAAACCCAGCATTTGTTAGAAAATCCCAATACAGTGGTACTTCTGATCTGTCCAGGATGAGAGGATTTTGTATTCTGGATAAATCCTGTCTGCCACTTTTTCTGTAGATTGTCAAAATACAGAAGAAATTAAGCCAAATGTCTGTTTCTATATTTACTCCTCTTGTGCTGCAAAAGGATTCTCAGTATCTCAAAAAGTAAATCAGTTTATTCTCCCTTTAGGAAGCTTAGATGCTTTTTATTTGGACAGCCAATACAGAGTCCAGAATGGGATCTTCCTAAAGTTTGTAAGATAGTACAGAGGAATAAGATTTCCTTTTCTCATGCAGAGCCCAGGATAATCTGGCATCTCTTCTCAAATTTTTGAGATAATAGCATAACTTAACTATGTATAGTACAAGTTCACTTTTTCTTCTCTTTTAAAAATATGACTGAGCAAAACCATGAAAATTTAAAAGACATCGACAAACCATTTGTGTTTCACTTCATGGAGTGTTTGCTCCAATTTCTCTTGAAGATGCTGGACACAGTCCCTTGATTTAGTAATTGCCTTTGGGACTGAAGTCCCTGGCATTTTGTCTTGAGATTTCTTTTAAAATTTCCTGTAAAAACAAAAGGAAAATTTTCAGACTCATACCTCCACTCCCCAAGACCTTGTATTCCAAACCTTACTAAATTTTTTCTGCCTTTTATGTAAAATTTAAGTTTCCTATGTAATACCAAAGTAACAGCACATGGAATTATATGAATATCATCAAATTTTTATTTATGAAATAGATATTAGGTTATCTACAATGGATGGTGGTAAAGGTTTTTTATTAATAATTATGCTGCTCTCAGCTCACATCTTCACAAGTCATTTTGAAAGAATTTAAGCATATCATATCCTCAATGTATAGGCATGTCTTAAAATTTGTTTAGGTTTACTAATGGTACACAGTTTTCTGCAGTAGTTTATGTTACATGGACTGGATTTGTGATTGACCAAAAGTTTAGGTAAGTCACAATATCTCTGTGTTGTGAGAGGAAATCTTTTAATAAGAAGTGTTTTGGGATGGCTCCAAAAAGTGATCTTTTTTTATCATTGTTAATTCAGCTGTGTTCAATGAACAGGAGATAAGATCATCTGGAACATGAAGTTAGGCAGAGAGGTTAGGTACAGCTGGAGAAGGACATTTTATTACTTTAAAGAGGGGCAAAGAGAACAAAGTACATTTATCTGAATAAAGAAACTGATTATGGACACATGCACAGAAGAAAGAGTAAGTCTTAGATCCATATGCAGATTAATTGTTAACATTCCTGTAACCTTGTTATAGGCACCTGTTGATGACTGATGGATTGTGTGTCATTTTTTGTGTCTTAATAGTCAAGTAACATCCACCGTAGGTTTTCTTTAGTCCACCAATATTTTTGAAATTCACTTTTTGAAATTCTTCTATCCAGCTGGAAACTTTCTGAGCATTTAAAAGAATTTGGGCCTTTTCTGGTCATGACTGAGCTGCACTTACTGCTCCGAAGTCCTTCCCTTCAGTCGCTTCATTTTTGAGGGCTTGCATGAAAACACAAAAAGCAAATGTGCCCAGAGCCTGTGGTGAAGTTTGGCTATGACAGAAACCAGGCACTAGGACAAAGGTGTGGATGGAAACAGGTTCACCTGTGTGAATATCAGTGCAAAAGGGCGTGCAGACACCAACTGCAAGGAGAGTCTGTATTTTCATGACGTTGTATAATTCCTGTGCTGTTAATATGATGTGATTCTGATTTATAACAGCAATTTTCATAGGGCGTTTTTGAGCTCTGTGCCATTTTTAAAGGTTTGGTCTCTAGGAACAGCATAATGAAATCACTAATACGATCAGAAAATCTCTAACAAGATAAACAGAATTCTCATTCTTCTTCCTGTCGCTGGCAGTGTTGAAAATGATCTCATTGCCCTCCTCATCAACCTGCTCTTGTCTCACAGGGGGTGTATTTGGCAGCTGCAAAAGCTTTGTACCAAGTCTGAGAGTGCATTTTTCATGTGTTAGTAACTAGGTCTAGCACTGACTGTGTGAGAGCTGAGACACTCTTATGTAAATCATACATGATTTGTGAGGAATTTAGTCACTGTTGCATGCTCAAGATCACAGTTTTTCACAAAATCCTTCACAAGATCAACTGACAAGGTCATGTGAGAGCAGTTAATCATGGAGAGAGATTGTTTCTTTTCCTAACACTTGAGTAGAAAAATGCAACTCTGTCTTTATAGCCACCAGTGCTCCTTTTACATTTTACTTAAAGACTTAAGTTTTTTTCTTGTACGAACTTGAAGCCAACATTTTGGTTCTCTGGCACAAATACCAAGGAGGCCAAAAAAATAAAAAAAATACAACAAATATAAAAATTATATGAACAGAAAACACAATCAAGCTAACATAAAATGGCTTAGCTCTGCATTAGGAACCTAAACTAATACATCCCTTCATAGCACAGTTGAGGGAGTCTATGAATATGGTGTTTCAACATAAGTTAGGATGAAATGAGTTTCATAACATGCAGGAACCAGGGTCTGGTTGTTTGGACACTCACTTTTGTCATCCTAAAGAGATGACCAGAGAAAAATGTTGATTGGGCTCACAAGGACAGTCGTCCTGTCTTCCAGTTATCCAAGGATTCGCTCACACCTATGTTAAAACTCATCTCAAGAGCATATTATAGTTGGGAAGAACAGATTTGAGAGGTTGAATGAAGACACTGTGATGAGGTTTCAGAGTGAAACCTCTGGCTGGAAGGGACTGTGGATCGGGAGGGACCGGTTGAAGGAAAAGGAAGGAGCAAAATGCCTGGAGGATAATGCAGTAAGGGCAAGTTAAAAGAGAGGAGCTGAGAGAACTGCTGCTCAGCTGTGAGGTGCCTGCTAGGCAGAGGGCTGAGGGTTAATTAGTACAACTGTTTGCAAGATTGCTTCTTCTTAAGACATCTTCTTTGGGGTAAATTCCTTTCTAGTTCTCTCTCAACCTGTTTCATGGGATGTGCAACTACAGAATAAAATCACACAAGCTTAGAAGTAAAAGTCTTGGAATCACTTCCTTCCCCCTTCAATTAGCAGTCTGAGTTGCTGCAATCCTAAGGGTTTACATTACCAAGATGAAATTTGTTAAAGCCACTGTCAGTATCGATTTAAAAACCCAAACCAAACTGTAATGAACTATATTAAATGTGTAAGCTCTAGCATCACAGAAACTAGAAAAAAAATAATGATACACCAAGTTATTTTTAAATACCAAGGTTTTACTGTGATCTTAGTTGTTGAGAGAATTGTAACCACATGCATGTAAATTACATTTGGAATCACATACTTAGTGTAGGTGGTTGGCTTGTTTTTACTGTTTTCTCTCTAGAATATAACTTAAAAGCTCAAATTTTATAATAGCTGTAGGATGCTTTCCTTTATTCTGGGAAACAGGATTATGAATGAATAAAGGCAAAAAAATAATGTCTTCTGAAAATGCAAATTCCTTTCCCTGAAGTACACTCATGTCTTTTCACTAAAATCTCTTTCACTTTACCCTTGTTGAATGTGCACAGCCCAGACCGTTCTGTTCTATTTCAATTGATGACCATATTTCATCAGTGCAGCAACAACAGAATTGTTTCATATCAAAGAGTCCTGTGGGGGCAAAGTCAAAGCATAGTTAAATAAATAAGGAACAATTTGCAACATACAATCTCTCTCCATTATCTTATCAACATCAATACTTACATGAAAATGGATTTGTAGCTGGGCTGAAGGCTTTGCCCCCATTACCTCGCTGGCCTTGTTCTACACAAATTGACCTGATGCAGACTTTGGTGAGACAAGCACAGGTTGCATACTAACTGGAGCTTCCTGCTTCCAACCTCTGACATGTTTTATGGGAAACCTGAAAGAAAGAACCCTTTAGGCCACTGCAGACCAGAAGTTGCCAATGGAATGAAACATGGGTTTGCAATTTAAAGAAACAAACTTGAGCAGCTTGATTCAGTACCAGCAGAAAGTGATAGAAGCTTAACTAAAAATTAAAAATTCAGTTGGAAATAATTTTCTGCTTTGTTAAAGTGTTGTGAGAGTAAATCCTCCTGACAATCTTAATGTGGGAACTACCTATATTTCTTAGAAAATTTGGACTGGTTTTTAGATGATGTCAAGAGCTAGTGGGGCTGGTGATGGGAAATGAGGGGGAGACTTATTCCCAATTTGTAATTTCCCTTCCTGTTTCACACAAATTTTTTCTATGCTGACGGAGTGAATGAGAAATGGTAGACAAATCTGTAGGTAGGCCTGTCTGAAAGTGGCATTCAGGAAAATGTACCTAGATATTACAAGAACGAACCCAAATTGACTCTTGTCACTTTTTATCAGCTTTGAAAAGGAAAGTAAATGAGAACCTTACACTGCTGACCATATTTTTAATATCTTCTTTAAAAATGATCTGAGTCAACTTTGTCCCCCTTTTACAAACCTATTTTAGCTGCTAATTCTGCATTCCAAGATGAGAATAAAATATGTTGTTTAACTAAGAAGAAAAAAATATCTTCAAAGTCGAAGCAACCGTTATATAATAAAAGCATAAGCTTAAAGCTAAAAAAGCCCCCTGTGCATAGAGGTTTATTTTTAAAACATTATGAATTGTTGTCACTCATCAAGCAGCATTGAGAGTATATTGAACACCTACAAAAGATCAAAGAACTTCTATATTCTGTCAATTCTGCGTTTTTAGTTTAACTAGTACATCAAATAAATTATTCTTTGGCATTTATTTGAATGTGAAATACAGTAATCAGTGCTCTAAAGCTAATCTGATTATGTGGTTTATTTCACAAAAGCTGTTCTTTTTCACTGAAGATTAGCCAAAACCTCAATGTTTCTTTTTCATAACTTTAAAATTCAGGAATATTATCTAATAATTATATTACTGACAGACTGTGCACTGCCCCATACTCAATAGAGCAAAACCAAACAAATGGTTTTCTCCTACTTGAAAGAAACAAGATGCTGGGATTGTTAAATTACTGAAGTATTGGTAAAAGCCTAATCTTTTTCATGAGCAAATGTTGCAAAAACTGTAGGTATAGTAATTTCCCTCTTTATTATTTTTGGGGCTTATGCTATGAGTATAAATGCTATGAAAATGCAAATGAATTCCTAGATTATTCAAGATATGCATAACATGCAGCTATTCTTTCAGAGGGAAATTTGCTTTCCTTTCTCATCACACATCTGGTTTGTTTTGTGGTACATATATTTGTTTAAGATTTATATAAAACATCCTTTAGATTTTGGACATCACATTCATAAACCAAAAGTGTCTGAAGTTCTGAATTAGTTTAAGTTCCTCTTTTGGAAAATAGGAGTTTGCCCGTGCTCTTCCAATATTCATAGTGTAACATTAGCACAGCAACACATTACAAAGAATATTCTGTTGTTTGGCTCTAAATGGAGATATATTTACTTTTGCATTTCTTCCTGATTCCCTTATCATGAGAAGGAGGAATTCCAACCTACTAACTGTGTTGAAAAATATTAATATAGTGCAGTAATTCTACTTTATATGTCATAAAATGTGGTTCAATTTTCCTCAATATATTTTGCTGCTTGTATTTATCAACTTTGTGTAAAATAGGGCTTTTGGTTATGTAATCAATGCTTTTCTAAATGTAATAATTTGTTCTGGATGCATTTTTAGAGGTTTTTTTCAGTTTGATAACTGAAAAGATATTTTTAGATTAGCATTATTTCTTTTATGTTTAGCTTTCATGTTTTATCGGACGACATGGAAAATACTCAACAAAATCTTATGGCCTGTTTTGTTTAAAACCAGTAGATAATCATAATGATCCCTTTGGCCATAGAATCTTTGGAATGCTTTGCCTGGCCATCCTGAATGAGGAACTGTTCTCTATCCAAAACTGAGCACATGTGCTCTCAGTGAAGTAGTAGATAATTTGATTTCATTATAGAGTTTAACAGACTATTTCCTCCTCTGAGTCAAGCAGGTTTCAGCTTTTTTTCCCAGATGCAGAGACAGAAACTAGTTTTTCTTTCCTACTCTAACAGTGCCAGGCTTTGACAAGGAGGAAGAATTCTCTCTCCTCTCTGTGTTTGCTTATATTGTGTCCTCAGGTGCTAGTGAGGTATCCAGTTCAAATAACCCTGAAGTTTGCTTCCATTTTCTTGTTCCATGGTTCTGAAGGTTGTGCCACCTTGAATGGCTAAAATAGCTACTTACTGTGTGACTCTGACAAAGAGTTACTGATGCATCCACAGATTTCACACGTATGACGTGTAATGGTAATTTATCTCACACCCTCCACACCTGCTTACTGTTTTGTGGGAGAAAACTGGAAATAACTCTTTAGTATCACTCTCTTATGCACATTTAGTTGATCCAGTGCTTATTGTTGGCCTAACAGGGGTTAAAGTTTGGAGGAGGACTGCCAGAAACTTGACATATGAAGACTGAAATATTGGCACCCTACCCAGAATTTGGAAAATAAGGGAAATTAAAATATACCCAGTACAAATGAAAATAACAAGAGAAATTGGTGGGAATTTGGTGAACACTTGGTGATGTTCTCAGCCTGGGGTTCTGCCTCCATGATAATCTGCCCATTGACACTCTGCTGAGGGCACAGGTTGGTGGTGCCAAGCCCAGATGTGTCTGTCCCTACAGGCAGCACCCAACATTCCCCTCAGCTCTGACAGGTCCAAGCAGCAGCCCCCCCTTTACCTCCCACCTTGTGGTCTATGGAAGAATATGCCTGAAGTGCCACAAAGTGCTTTAGTTAACCACATGGAAATAATGAGAGATCAAGAAAAGTTTAAGGATAACAAAAAGAGCATACATATCATCTTCCAAAGTCTGGCTGTCACAGGAAGGTATTAGTACCAACCCTTTTGTCCCTGCTGTCAAGCTTGTCAGGAATTGTTTTATCATCTGCAGACACTGTCCTCTGCCTTCCCTCAGAGTCAATTGTTTTAGTGCCTTTCACATTTTTTGATCAAAGATTCGCTGTGGAATCTTGTCATACTTCAGTCATGTCATAGTGTGGAAAATGTACTTCAAAACTACTAATGTGCTCTCCTGTCCAAGTGAGTCCTAGCAGATACATCTGTCTGTGTCTGCCTGGGGAGGATAATGCAAGATTTGGCTGATAAGTAGCATTTAGGCAGCAGTACCATAGCCAGTCAGTGCACACAGGAATAGCCAACTTCATGTTGCTCATGTAGTTCACAGTTGGAATTTCTTGTTTAAGCATTTTTTATTTATAACAGTTTTTATTATTCTATCCTTTTATGTCTGTAATAATGAGTAATTTCTGACATCTGTCCTTCAGAGAAATTTCCTTTTGTCGTTGGCCGTGGATACTTCAAACAGGACACTTAGGTATAACCTCCTCAAATAATTCAGAATACATAAATTTGCAAGCAGAACAGTAGCTCAGCTACTTGGGTACCTTTTGTTTGGCAGTAGACTGCCAGATGCTGCACTAGAAAATAATTTGTTGCAAACCTCATCTGGAAACAAGTTTATGCCCTGCATTTCATTGTTTTTGCAACGTGTCCTTTGAAATGTTGCATTTGCTGTTCCACTTATGGTTTTAGAGTGGTGTCAACTCTGTAAATCATCTTTGCTCATTTGTGTTTCAGGGTTTTTTAATAGCCTGTGTTTTTCACAGATTGGAGCCTTGATAACCTTGAATACCTTTTTTTAATTTCTTAAAGTGGCTGGGGTCTTAGCAGTGATAGTTTCCTACAAGAGAGGGCAAGCTTTTACGGTTTTGTTTGTGTTTCTCTTTAAGTGCCCACAGCACTTAATATGAGGAAGCTTCTCTGTCTACTGGCATGTTTCTGGTTGAGAAGTATGGAAGGCACAGACATTTCATGGTAGCAAAACCTTTAAGTGTTTATGCTGGTTTTTTAGACAACTACGCTTTTACTTTCAAAGAATTTGCATTTCTTTTTTTTTTTTTAATAAAAATCCATATGATTAAACAAAGTTTTAAAAGTCACTTTTCCACTGGTGAAATTATAACTTGCTCTTTACATTTCTTTGCAACTCCACGTTGGCAAGAGGAATATTGAGCAGAAGCAAACCAAGACAGTTTATTCAACACAGCTGAGTTTAATACAGACTTACCATCTGGAGTGTCCATCTCTGCTAAGGAGGGAGTCAGGGGCACCCTAGTCCTAAATTGAGAGGGGATAAGTGTGTGCTTGACTGTCCAGTTCTGTGGTTGTCAAAATATTTTTTAAATTATTTATGTGAAATAAACAGAATGTGTGAAAACAACGGGAATTCCATGTTGCTAAGAGACCCTGTATGGCAGATTTCACCAAAGGAAAGTTTGGGGAGGTTACAAACATTTGAGAGAATAGTCATCAATTTGCATTTGTAGCAAATGCCATATCTTGATATAATATAAAAAATAGATGTTTAAAAATAGATGTGCTTAAAATTAATATTTGACTGTCTAATAGATGTCAAGTCAGTTCCAGTTTGACATGTTGCTGTATTAGTACAGCCAGTTTCTTCTAGACACCTACCTTTTTTTTTTTTTAATTTGTTGAGAAGTTTCAGTGTTAGCCCTAAGAGTCTCTTTTCTCACTAGATTAAATATTGCGAAATAAAACAAAATATGTAAATACAGTATACCCAAAAGCAAAAAAATAATTTCCAACACAGATGGGTTTCAGGAGGTCTGCTGCCAAAGATTTTAAAATTCTTGTGCCAGGGGGCAATTTGCTTGCGACAGAAGAAAATGTATCCAATTACCCTTATGAAATTATGAGTTTTTTTCCCAAGTCAGCCATTTGATGTGGTATTTGAAATGAAGGTGCAAGCAATGGCTATCTTGTTCCTCATACTCGAGAAAATTATAGATTTACTGTGTGTTGTTTCTCTATGTCCCCAAAATGGGGGGAAAATAAATAATAAGAATCATGACTTGACCAACATTATGCTACAGGTAAAAATTAGTAATGAGGGGGTTGTTTCTATTTGTGCTCTGCAGTCTATTTGTGCTCTGCAGAAAATTAACCTTTTCTGACAAGATGATGCGTACTATAAAGAGTGTTTCACTGCATCCCAGAATCTTCTGGACTTGCTCACTGAAATCAGTCCTGTTCAGTTTAAGCTCAGGCCTCCCTGCAGTCAGGGGACAGTGGCAAAGCAGCAGAAGTGTTTGTGTATAAACACATTTGGTAGGTTTGAGGGTAGCACTTGATATGCTTTGGGTCTTCCATTCCCTTGAGGAAATAAGTCTTGCTTGGCTTCTCCACTGCTCTTCTATATCAAACTCAGGCTATTTCCATGCAAGCAGAGGCTCTTGGTAAGTTTATTCTGACAGCAGATGCACCAGTGAAGCTGGACTTCACACTGTAAGTCTGTGTCTCCCTTAGCTCAACATCCCCACTGTTATTTTTAGTGCTTTGAGTTTGACATTGAAACTCCATGTTTACAACTAATGTGCCAGTCCTTCCATCGAAAAGCCATAAATATGGAATGTGACCACGCAATATAAGAATGTTTTCATATTGATTTTTTTGTAGAAGCCATAAATTGCCCACACTACACTTTTGTAAAGGCCTGAGAAAGCACAGAGCACTGGTAGCTTTGGAGGAGATGCTTGTCAAGCTGCCACCAACACTGACAGTCCCAGAGCTGCAGCTGGCACAGCCTCACCTGCCTGCTCTACTTATGGAATGAGAAACATTGCTAAGGGATACCTGTGCCCTAATACCACCTCTGGTTCTGAATCCTGCAGGGGCCCGATCAGACTAATTAGACTTTCTCTCTTTAATTTTACCTGTCTGTCAGGCATTGTCATTCAGCCTCATAGGAATTCTGTGACTGCTAATTAGTAAAACATTGTGGAATCAGAAAGGACTCAACAGTAAGGAGAAAAACACAGAAAAAGGAAGAGAACTGGGAGCAGAAACAAAATGGAAGAGGAAGCAGATCTAAAAATAGACTGTATAATGTTTTGTACAAGTAGTCTCCACATATTTCTGTATTTGTTTAGGCCAAAAATGATTTAGTTTGGAACTTCATGTGCTCCTTCCTCTTGCATTCCTTCTGGTCTGATTTAATTTCATTTTTTAAAAAAAAGTCTTCTATGTATTTAATGTTGATTAGTGGGAAATATAAGTGTGATGGATAGTACAAATGGCTGGTGAGTGTCAGAGCTCAGACAGTTGTCTCAGACAAGCATTAAAAAGTTGAGAAGGAAATTCTGTCTTTTATTAAACTCCCACAGGTGATTCACTTTGTACTGGAATCTTTCAAGTCTACAAAATTACTAAAGAAACTGTTGAGAACTTGTTCTTCAATAGTTAGCTTAAAGAATGATTTCTTGTGAGTTTCTTTATAGTTCAATTTTTCATTTCATTGAGTCTACTGGCAATATGATTTAAGAGTCTGACAAACACATTAACCTCTTAATAACAAGTTTCTCAAATTCTTTTTTCAAGCCTCTCTCTTTGATAGCACTAGAACACATAGTAGATCTTATTTCATTTTGAGTTTTCTTGACCTACCCTCAAAGCATGACTCATTTATTTTTGTCTGAACCTAATAGGGCAGATTCTGTTGAAAGATGGCTGGGGTGGTCATCTAAACAGACCAAAAAATCAAGTTTCACCTGACTGTGCTGACTAGGCTTCTGGACAGGTGATAGAAACAAAATTTCCTTTCATGAACAGAAACAAAGTACACCCAAGTAAATTTTAAAGGCTGACTTCTTGTAATATTTTTTAAAAAACAAATTATCAAGGCCATTTTCCTATAAGTAATATGTGCAAGAAGGCTTGTCCTTCTACATGTAGTTACAATTGTTTCATGCATGTCATTACATTTCTTTGTTCTTGAGGCATTAACTTTGACCCCAATTTTGCTCCTAGCAATAACATTATAAAACATGCATTTGAAAGCAGGTATTTAGAATATGAACTGCTAAAATTTAAAGAGAATAAAACAGATGGCATCAGACAATTTCTCTAAGGTTTCATCTGCTAATTTGAAAAGCTCTTCATTCAAAGCTTCCCTTCACACAGAAATCTGTTTGGTACTGCAGCCAAATGTGTAACAAATTTCCACGGATGATGCTAGAAAGATGCAATACAACACAACTACAGAACCCATTTGCAGCACTGGTGGTCAGCCTCTGCATCTGAAATAAATTCCTCTCCAATAATATGTTCAGCATTATGGTAGAGAGAGAATATACACTGCAAAGTTCAGTGACAGGAGTGGTGTAATCTACTCACATAGGTAATGTGAGAAATAATTATTTAATGCTTATGAAGCAGACAGAAAACTAGAAGAGCTATAGAGTGGTTGCTATCAAGAATCTTTACAATTCGACTTTGCAGTTAGATTATGTTATCACGGTATTCCCCTTTTGCTCAGTATAGGAACATTTAGGGAATATTACTAATCCAGGAAGGCAGCAATAGCATTAATTACTTGCAAATGTAATTAAGAAAAACAATACCGGTGATCTCTGATGATCATGAAGTATCTATTTACTACAGCAAATAGAGTTTAGGACTGCAGATGTTACATTTTTAGAATATGATTTTATATGTCAACTATAAATTATGTTACAGGATTTTTCACTTCAGACATGCCCGATTGCCTTCCTGTAGATGGGAATGATCTGATTACAAAATTTTGGCCTCATTTAAAGCAGCACTGAAATACCCTCTGACTTTACTAGACAAAGTTTCATCCTTAGTCACTTGCCAAAAGCTGTAGAGGGAGTATCTGTCACAGAAGAGAACTCATGAGTATTCTGGTTAGAGCTGTGCAGAATATTTTTAGTGTAAATCAGAGTTCTTTAAAGTGTTCCAGTTATCAAGCAAAGACCTGAAAGCAGACAGATTTTCAAATCTATGTTAATAAAGAAATGCATGAGATCTTAAAAAATACTCATATTTTGATTAAAAAACCACCTTTTGTCTCACATTTTACCTTTTTTTTTTCTTCAGCTATTTTATTTCTAAGCAAAACTTAGAAGTCTGGACTGAACAAAGGTCTTGGTGATTTTTCATTCAATCATTCAATCTTTAGTTCATTTATGCAATCACTTTACCATGACTTTTTCTTATTGTAAAGAGACTCAGAGCCCTGCATTTCAGTTCACAGTCGTTTTAAGTGAATATTTACCTTAATCTTTATTTTTTTTAATCCACCACCACCCGGTACAAAACCAGCAAATCCAAGATAACTACGTGGCACACGTGCTTTGTGATATGATCCAGGGATTGCACAGTGGAAGACAAATCTGTAGGATTTCTACACATTGTGTGCTGTATGGTCCAAATAGGAGCCTGCTAATTTTCAATTTTTTAAGTAATTGAGCTATACAATTGATTATGCAAAGACAGATAAGTACCCTGTGAACACAGAGTTGTTAATATTTCATTGCAAAGGTCCAACCAGTGCCCTAAATGGTGAAATACAAACTGAGAGTGTAAATGCAACAGCCCAGGGTGGGTGTTGAGAGGAGCAACAAGGAAGAATTACTGCTGTATTTTTAGATGGTAGTATTCATAGTTATTTTTGCAGTGCTGAGAGACTTTGAAGCGTTTGGAGTAACTCGACATTGCACTGGGATTGCCAAGGATCAGGCGCAGCTGCTTGGCTGCTGTTAACGCTCCAACAATGCCACTTCTCCCCCAGCAGCTTCCTGCTTTGCAAAATTCCTATGCATATTTCTTTGGGGTGATGCTTCTTTGCATTCATCCAACTTCCAGTAGCTTCTAACAACTTATTTATCACAGGATGCCAGGCAGGATTAGGGCTTGTTGTTAGGACCATGGAAGGGCCTTCAGAGCTTGCTTGTCGCTGGCAACTGCCAGGACGTGTCTTTGAGAGCATCGGCTGATGTGGAGGAGTGGGAAATGAGAAGGCTGTTCTGGTGCCTTGGTGGGAGCGGGTAAGATGTTTGCCTTTTAATAATCTCTTTGATATTTGCACACCTCTTGGTGTGTACAAGTATGGGACTCATTCATCCAAACACTGTAATTACACTCACAGGAACTTGTACTGTTAGATGAATTAATTTAAACATCGTAGTAACTACTGTCTAATAACATACAAGTTCCCAAGGTACTTAGAGCACTAAATTGCAGATGAGAATTCCTCCGAGAGGCACAGGCTGCATATCCATTTGCTGCTCCGGGAGGGGAAAGCTCTGCTCATTGCATTCTGTTGTTGTAGCTTGAGTTCTCAGTGCTTGCTCAAGAATTGCTGTGAAATACTTTCTAGGACCAGCAGCAAGTTCATTTAAGTCCATCTCCATCTAAAACATAGTTAGAGGGCTATGCAATTTAGTGATACTTAACACAGATTGGTAGTGGCTGCTGGCTGTGGGGGAGATTTTTTACTTTTTCACTAAATACAGCTCGTGAAAAGCATTAATGGTCTAGTGACAAAGCCTAACCTTAGGCTGAGTAAAACCGTGAACACAAGAGAACATCAACAGTTTTTTATTCTGAGATAAAATAGTTTTTGTTGTAGTTTACTTAGATAGAACTTTAAGGTTGTATTTAATAGGACTAAGTGAATAGATATTTTTCAAGAAACAATTTATGATTTTTACAGCCTGTGCCGTATTTGCTTGAGAACCTTTCATCTACCCACCTTCCAGACTGCGTGCCAGTTCTTTACTGCAACCTTTTTAAAAGAGCTTAAGAATCAGAAATGGTCTCTTCCAACTCAGAATACTCTGTGATTCTGTGATAAGGACAGAATCTATCAATACCATAAGGGCAAGATCTGTACAGGTCCCTGAAGTCGGTTGGTGGTTGCCTTAGAGCACTGCACATATCATTTGTAATATCTGTGGGTGTGTACGGTGGCTCCTGCAACACACTGCACCCAGACAGCAGTCTAGCACATCTGGGACACTCAGAATTTCTCTGGTGTTTCTTGTCAAGTTTCTTATTTAACAAGAAGGGATTGAACATATGCCTATAATTAATGCATGAGAAGTCTGATATTAATAGATGAACTTTCTGTGCACCTTTTTTGTATTTACCCACATACTCAGGCAGTCACATAAAGAGACAGAAGTTAGAGAGAAAATTATTCTTAATATTGCACAGTTTTATTATCTTCTTAGTTCTCTTTCAGTATATTTAGCCAATGATAAATTTAGCATATAAATTCCCTCTGTTTTCTCTTTGCAGTTAGCTCTCAGCTTGCAGCAGGGTATGTGAAGACCCTGGGGACAAGAGGGCAGTGAGATAGTTGTACCTTGGAAAGCTAATAGTATATATAAAATAGAAATTTACACTTCCAAAACTTTCCTGTCTTCATAGTGCATCCAGTATTGGTATCCATCTGATAAACTCCACTTATTGCACAGTTTTGACAGTCTGAAATTCACATCTGTAAAATAATTCATCTCCTCCTGAGGAACTCCAAGCAATTAGATTCACTCTTAAATAGGTGTTGCATGTTTAAAAATCGCTATGTACAACTAAGGTATATGTGACACAAAATTTTCAAATCTTAATGTAAAAATAGAAAAAGTGTGTGTACATCATACTGCTGTCAGGAAATGTGATCATGTCAGCTGAGAAACATTCATGTTAGAGAAACCTGAAAGTGGCCAGGGAGAGAAATAAGGATTTCTTACACTTTGGAAATAGGATTTTGACTTGGTTTTGTTTTGTTTTGGTTTGTTTTTTTTAGTATATTGTGGAAGCTAATTAAAAGTTCACATTTGTCTCCTGGTATAGTCTGTATTTCCATCGATATTTCCTGATGGTCTGTGCAGTTTGAGGTATTTCAGTAGCAGACAATGACTATATTTATTTTAGCAATAAAAGTCATCATTGCAACAATTTTTGACCCTGGTAAAGTATACATATTGATTTGGAAGAAAACATGATATTAAAGAAAGGAAATCCTCAATGAGATGGGAAAACTATTTAAGATGAAACACAGACGCTTTTAATTTTAAATTTTTGTTCCTTTTTTTTTTTTTTCTACTGTGGAGGTGTGCATACAGAGGCATGGGACAGTAAAGGAAATAAGAATTGTATTAATAATTTACAAACACCTTATAAAATGTTTTAAAAATGAGCTACCTGTAGAATATGTGACAAAACATTTATGAGGATTTTGCTATTCTTGAGTCAGGTAAAGTGATGGCAATTTATTTCTTTCTTCATTTGCTTTGTATGAGATTCTTACTAACTCTTAAATATTAGACAGGACATTTACAACAAGTAATGAAAATAGGTAAAAAATTGAATTTAATTGGAAACACCCCCAGAAATTTGGCTACATGTTGCTTACTGCCTTAGCAATCCCTTACTAGATTAAGACAAACTGAAAATTAAACTTGCTTTGTCATCTGCTCAGTCTTCCGAAACTTTTGGATAAGGTTTAAAGTGTTCTATTTCACAGCTGCCTTAAGGGAAAAGAAACAGTTTTCAGATACCCTGAATGAAAGGTAATCTGGAGAATACCTCTGGAGTATTCTGAGAAACACTGAAATGAGGAAAAAAAACAACAAACCAACCAACCAAACAAAAAAGAACAAAAAAACCCCCAAGCCCCCAAACCCAAACAAACAAAACAACCCCAAACATTTTAAAAGGTTTGAGCTGGGATATAAAACAATATTTGGAGAGATCTCAGCCCAACATGATAAACACCTGTAACAATATGAGGTTTTAAATTTCAGATGTTCAGTTTTCTCCAGTTTGTTTTTTGTGGGAGGGTTTGTGCGGTTTTTGTGCCATATAGATATTTTGGTGCAAACAGAAGCTTTCCTCCCAAATGACCTTTTTTTTTCCCTATGTTTACAATGTGAGGTGCAGGGCTGGGGCGGGGTACTGCTATAGGAAAGAAATCTCTGCAGACCTGAGAAAACCTTGCAGCAAAGAGTTAATTTGCTCCTGTTAGTGTTGGCTGCTCTGAAATATTTGATCAAGGATTTATATGATCAAATTGGCATCCTCCACTTCTTTTTTGCAGACTGATTCTCTTCATCTAATGTTTATTGTTCGTAATTAGCTGCTCGGTGATGTTAATTAGACACACATTTTCTTGCTCTGTAGTCTGTACGTGCATGCAAATTCATTTCAGTTTCCCCAAAGTGGAAATAGATGAGTAAGCATTTGCCATCTGTAAGAATTTCTGGGGTGAACCCCAGATATAAATTGAAACAAATTGAAACACATTCCTGAATATACTCAGACCTGACACACGACACATGTTCTGGATATATAGTTGGTACTTAAATTTGGACTTCCCTCAATTAATTGGGTTATGAAAGCAGAGTAAGGAATAGGTTACAGGCAGAGACAATTACAGAAAGTCAGTAAAGAAACGTAAGAGGAAAGCGAGCAAGTTAGGTGAGCACGAGATCAGCGGCAGCCGTGTAGCACCTGCACAGTGTGCACTGCTCTTCTGTGCACAGACTGCAGGGCTGAAACCCTCCTCAGCTACAGAAACACTCCCTGAGTGCTGAGGGAAGGATAAGATGCATGAATCAGTGGCACACTATAAACGAGAAATGGAGCGAGACTGCCCGGGCTTGATGAGAACATTAGGCTGGAGTGATAGATTGAGCTGATATTACTGAGGTAGGGAAGGCTTTATGTCATAACAGAATGGGTAGACAAGGAGATAAAACAATACTATGCTTTGTGTCAACAAGAAATGTGAAATGTGTGAGGAAATGCATGGAGTTATAAAAGAATGAGTGAGTTTTCTCACCAGCACACTAGTCTTTGCATAAAATCTGTTGTTTACTGCTTGTTTTAAGACTTAGGATATATTTTCTTATGCTTTTCATATATGCCTTTTTGGAGGCATATGGAGACTGATTGAAACCTCAGTCTTTCAAACACTTAGTGCTTTGTATCATGATAATGATTCTTTCAGTGGGAATACCAGCAATATTATAAGCAATAGTCTTGAGCAGTGAGAGATTTGCAGACTGTGTCCCTGCACTTTCATTTAAAAAGTTCATGCATCTTTAATAATGAGGATCACATTACAATTAAATAACATATCAGTACTGGGATGACTGTGTGCCGAGAAATAGTGCTGTGCTGCTCACTCTGCAGTCTGCACAGAGTTTTCTTTTATGATTGATAAGATGCATCAAGTTACAGCTGTCCCTGGGTGCTCATCACAGGCGATTAGATTTGGCAACAGTCTCAAGAGATCCTCCAGTTCATTCCTATAGCCCAAGATCAATTAAACTAAAATTGTCACTGAATAATATTTGCCTAACTTTAAGCTCTGTTTAAAAGAAAGAAAGAAACTAACAAACAAACACAAAACAAAAAAAAATGAATTCTATATATATGATTAAATCTATATTGAGGGGACAAGAAGAGCTAGCTTTTTTAAATAACATACTAACCTGAAATTTTTTGTTTCCTCTTTTCTCTCTCATTTTCCTTGCCATTTTGGAAGTCAAATTTCACATATTGTGCTTTTGTATATATACATTCTCCTATGATGTTCTGGTATCCCCCACACCAATTAATCTGTTTAGCATTTTAAGTAAAATTTTATCACTTTTCAGATTTTTTGGCATTCCACTGTTTTTCTTAAGCTGAATTTTCTAATGAGACTTGCTATGTATTTTTTTTCCTTCAAATCTCCATAAAGCCATTGAGATATAGATAAACATGAATTCAAATATCCACTTTAGTATATTTTTAGTAACATGATCAATGAGACAAGAAGAAAATATATGGGTTTGTGTAACTAAAAGTTGATCTGACGCCTCATAATGCCATCTGCAAATATTCCTAGAAGTAGGAAGGAGGAAGAGTAGCTCTTATAATCCAGAGTATTATTCTCAAATATTAAATATGAAAGTCTGGAAATTAAATCCATTTTAAAACTGTCTGGCAAGCTCGGTTTTCTCAGGTTTCGTTATGCAGCAAACTTTGTAGAAGTTTTATTCACAGTGGGTATGATCCAGCCCTCGAGCCAAACAAGACTTTTCCTGCAACTGCAACTTTTGATTGTGTAGGTTTTGCCAGGAGAGAGTCAGAGCACATGAGCAGGGAAATTCTCCCTCCTGTGTCCTCCATAGCCCTCAAGCAGAGTAGATGAAATAACTGAATTCGCCTATACTTCAGTTGTCAGTAAACATCTGAAACCCACTTCTTGATCCTTTCCCAGAACTGGTCTACAAAGTTCACAGCACTTGGCCCCAGTAACACTTGTAGGGAAGTCTATAGTGTTAAAGAAGGTGGTAGGTAATAAGAGAATTTAAGGAGATTTTTTGGAAGAGGGAAAAAAATTACATTGTGAGTTAAAGCAGAAGGGGCTGATCTGCCCCAGTAGGCTGTGACAGGGGCATCCACCTATAGTGGATGCTTAGGGAAGAGCAGGACAGGAGAATGTCAGGATGGTCATTTAGAAAACTCTCCAATTCTCCAGCAGTTTGTGGCCCAGTGACTTCTGTAGAAAGAAAACTGTTTAGACCCCCTGTCTAATTTATTTCTGAATAGGATTGAGTGAATGAGGCAGGGTGTTGCAGGAAGAAAAAAGATGTCCTTACGGTCAGTGACCTGGAGAATTGGTTTTCGTCATGCTCCTGACACACAGTAATGCTATGCTGGTTACTAAACCCACACTTGATAAGGGTTTACCTTAGCTGTGTATATCCTAGGCTGCAAGTGGAGCAAATTGCTCTGCTTTGGATATATGAAGTACAGTATAGCACTCAATCACATTTTAGATTTCTAGCATTGCATCTATCTTTGGAATAGGAATAATAATATGCACTTATCTCAGATAGTTATGGATGTGTTGTGAAGGGCCTAAATACTGCACTGGTGAGTGTCACAGAAAGGCTCTGAAGAAATTAATCATTTAGTGTACAGGGTTTGAATAGCATACAATAAACAAGGCATAATACCATACAGTAAACAGTGGGGATAAAAACATAATATGGACTAAGCGTCACCAAGTGATTTATTTGCATCTCGTGCACTGATTGAAGGCATTTTTTTCCTGAAATATTAATGTGAGGTTTTATTACATGAAGACTATGACCTAAATTAGGTATATGAAAGCAGACCACCTGAATCATGATGTTTCCTAATTTTAGATGCCTAATTCTGGCATTTTAGTAGTTTGTGCAGTTTATTTCTGTAAAAGGAATATCTAACCTTGTGAGGCGCATAATCATTTCATATACTTTTAAATATCCCTAGTTCTTACTATCTGAGCTGTTACTATCAGCATGCATAGAAGCAAACCTTTTAAGACTTTAGAGAGAAATTTTAGTGGATTACAATATGGACATGCAGTCCATATAAGTCCTATAAGACCTTACTAGGCAGTATAGCAACTTTGACATCATCACCAGTACCAGATTTTCTTCTCAGTTATGGAAATGGAAAAAAAAAAAAAAAAAAAGAAAGAAAGAAAAAGAAAAGAAAAACATTAGAAACACACCAAATCTGAGCAGAAAGATGCAAATTATTCTCTGTTATGTCCCCATTGCAGTCAAGCAGTAACAACAGAGGAGGGTGTGATATTCAATATGTATGTAGACAAGTGACTTTCTCTTGTGAGTCATGCCTGGAAAGAGAACTTAAAAACTTACTGGTATTGTCAGTAAAGCAGCATTTTATCAAGTGGGTCTGTTGGCTTTTTCACACAAGTAGAAGTGTGAATTTCCCAAAGGCCCAGTGATTTGGAAGGTGCTATTTAGATTTATTCTTATCATTATGTTGGACTTAGTCTGCATCATACAGCCAGGCCCCAGGTAAATGGGAGCTTGCTGAGGGAAAGTCGGGAGGCTGATGAGTTTCAAAGGCTTTTTTGCCAAAAGACTCTGGTGAATAGGCATCTAGAGCTGCAGTATTTATTTTTGTAATGTCAGAAAAATAACCCACTACCAAAGGTCCAAGAAAACAAGAAAAGAAATAACATTTATATTAAAGTCCCCAGAAGGTACTAGCCCCTGGCTTTACCTCCATTGCACTGCAACATGGGGCCCTGTGGGGATTTGTGTGCATTTCTACCTTTTGAAGCCAAATTCAGTGACAAGACTTATGGGGTTTTTTTGCAATACCACATATATGTTCAGAAAACAGTATAGAAATTATAAATTCACCAGCTAGAAGTTTCTACAGAGTAGTAGGCATTTCATTTAAGTCATGTCTGGAGCAAGCACATAAGTTCATTTCCAAACTGTGTTGGCTAAACTTTTTTACTAACAGAATCATCAAGAACTTGCAGTGAGTGTTCTAAAGCATGCTTAGCCCCTTGGAGTGAAACTAATGTCGATAAACTCAAAGAATCTATTACCAACCCTTCCAAAATGCTATTTTGCTTGTAACCTGATTCATAGTTTGATCACTGTTGTCTGGCCTTAGATTTTTATAGGTAAAATGCTGTTATGAGTCTAATGTGAAAAGTATTTTGAAAAATTTGAATCTCCATGAAATCATAATTTTAAATAAACACACCTGCACACACACACACTCACATATCTATATACTTTGCAGTATGCATTAACCCAGCCTGGTTATGCCCCCCTCCTTCCTGTATATACTGATAGTGCACCTAGTGAGTTAAAATGAAATGATTCAGAGGTCTGATAGTAATTGTGAATCATTCTTGCTCTTCATAACGTGGAGCACGAAGAATAAATATAGCTTTTGGGTTTGGTAGTAAACATATAATGTGGCTCTAGTTAGAAGACCATGCACTGTGGTTTTATGGCCAATATAAACTCTCTCTATTGATTAAGTAGGTAATGCTGGAGCACCTGAAAAGGCATTCAGTTGGTACCACGGAACTGTGTACATCTGGCATGGCATTTGTCTGTAAGAAATTTTACAGCACTCCACAATATGTGAAATCCTTGGAGTTGTTTTAGAACTGTAGTAACCCCTTTCTGTGGCAAAACAACCTCTATACAGTAATTTCAGTGCTTTTTGCAGAGAAAGTTGTTGTGTGTTACTGAATGCTACAAGGGCAGTAAGTAATTATAATTCATTAAACTAGAAAGTGGTTTCTTTACAAAATACTAGTGTAGAAAATACTATTTGGATATACAATGAAGTTTCAGGAGCAAAGTCTTACTCCAATAATTAGTATCTTTTTTTTAGGAAGAAAGAAAAGAAAGGACAGAGTTATTACTTTGTCATACATTGGAAAGGTGTGCTACCTATTAAAAATTAAGAGTCTCTGTCATCCATCTGAAGTTCTTCCCATCCAGAAATTATCTGCTAGATATTAATAACTAAAATTTTAAAAATAATACTCCTACAGATAAGACCTGTTGGAACATAGCAATTATAAAAATAATATTAGAATAATGGCAAATCTCTGTCAGCACACATGGCAGGCTGCACCACCCTGGGCAGGAAAGACTTCTTGGGGGACAAGGATTTGCCCTGCTATCACATAAGCACGAAGTAGAGCTCTTGCCAGCTTTGAAAGAGAATTATTTTTAAAAATAGGCCCAGAACTTCTGGAGTCCGTGACCAGAATACCTTTCCCTAGTAAGCTTCTGGACCTATTCAGGCATTTCATCATTTCCTTTACTTTCTTAGGTTTATTTCACCCTTTATTCCAATTAATTCATTTCCATAAGAAAAATATGGAATAATTAAGAAAAGAGGACATTTTTCTTCTTTTCCTTTTACTTCAACTATCTTGCAGATTTTTCTTTCTGTGGCAGAGAACAATTTATAAGGATGGACAAAGATTTTCTTCAATTTTTTAATTAATATCTGCATGAATCTGTGCAAACTCCAAGCTTGTCATTTGTGTTTCAGTGACAAAAAGAAAGCAAAATTTGGTCTTGGGGGCACACATTAAACAAGAATGACAAAGAAAGGAAAAATAAATAGCACTGTATAGGTGGTTGAAAGGGTTATTTAGGTGGGCTGTGTGGTGTGAACAGGGTGAGTATTGACAGAAGCAGTATGTTTTGCAGCACAGCTCAGGGTTTGCTTTGCCTGAAGGTGAAAGGCAGATTCCATTCCCTTTTTTGCCAAAGAGCATTCAAGTTTTTCAGCAGCAACCTCATAGGAACATCTGAATATAGACTATTGCTTGAGAATAAACAGTGATTCACATCAAGTTGCTTTCAGTCTCCACTATTTGTACTGCTCTGTGTTGTACACAATACTTAAATATTTAATAAAGCAGACACTGGGATCGTATCCAGTAGCTACTAAGTAAAGTCCCAGGGTCACCGTTTTTACTTTCATGTTGCAAATTATGATTTACAATTACTTGAACTGGTTTTGCTTTTGTCAGCAGAGTCAGAAATATTTTGTTTAAAATGGATTTTTTTTTTATTTTGATTGTAGGAAAAATCATTTTGATTTGGTTCAAAGTTCCCCTATTTTCATAACAAGAGGATAACCTGCTGGGGATGTGAGAAGACATGTAAGGAGTGAAAGGACAGGGGGAACAGCTTTAAACTGATAGAGGGCAGGTTTAAGTTAGATATCAGGAAGAAATTCTTTACTGTGAGGGTTGTGATGCAGTGGCACAGGTTGCCCAGAGAAGATGTTGTTTCTCTATCCCTGGAAGTGTTCAAGGTCAGGCTGGATGGGGCTTTGAGCAACCTGGTCCAGTGGAAGGTGTCCCTGCCCATGGCAGAAACCAGACCACTTTATGATTCTATGATTGCATTTATGAAGCCTGAAATGTCACCATATAAACCTTTGAATGCCTTTACACCATGCAAATGATCTTTACTGTTACATACAGATTTCTTTAATTTTATATATTACTACTGCAATTAAAAATACTTAAAGATTTTCAGTTTGTTTAATCACCAGATCTAAGACTTCTACAGTCTTTACAAATCTTTGAAGTCAGTGTACATACATATAAATTTGCAAATATTACCAGAAGTGTTTCATTTCAAGTGCCATCGAAATATTCTTATCTTTATTTACATCATATGTACATATGTACAACTAGTTATAAGTTTGCCTAACATCCAAAAGTGTAGAACATATATAGTAGGTCCTAGAAAACCATTGGGAAAAATAGATTCTTTTCACTAAATAAAACACTTTGCAAGCACCTGGAAATTATTTGCTCGTGTTCAACACTTTGCCTCATACTTTGATTTCATTTTCTCAAAATATACTGTGTCCTGAATATATTTTTGGTTTCTACATTGAAAAATAAACTAGTGCTCCTAAACAATATTTAAAATGACATTTTTATTATGTTGGCATGAAGCACGTTGCTGAATTGCTTTTAATATGATAATGTTTTGCAGTTTACTATGCCATAAGTGCAGTTTGGCAGTTGAGTTTACATGAATATTTCATCCAGAAAAGGCCATGAATTTGTAATTATAAATAGACCTGTTCAACAGAAAGAGATGGATGATTCTACAGCTACTAATTTTCCAAGGAAATGCTCTGATGTTGAAGACCAAAGGCAGAGATTTTCATCTGCAGATCACTTTAAGCAGTATTATAGAGGGCTAGCTACCTTTCATAGTGGAATACTTGGGGTTGGTTATGATGCTCAGATTTTGGTGTCTTGGCTTCTTCAGCTGTGTGTTTGCAAAAGTACTGGCTCATCAAGGAGGTAAGGAGAGGCCTTCCTCCCTCCTTCACCCCCTTTTGTTCACCAGCTCACCCAGTAGCTGGTGAACAAATAGTAGCTGGTGAACAAATAGTTAAACTCTGGTTTAACTATTTAATGCCAATCTCCATACAGAGTTTCATATTCAAGAGCAGAGGAGTCCAGATGAAAGGTGACATGAAAACAAGGTTAAATTTTAACTTTCAGAATTTTCCTGTGTCGTGAATGACACAAACACATTGTACATATCATCATGAAAAATGCCTGGATCTGGAAACAGGAACTGGTTTAGGCCAAGCATTTTCATGACAGGTTCTATGATGTAAGACATGACAATGGGTAAAAGATAAGAGGGAATAGAAGCAATAGCAAATTGTAAATACTGTAACTTCTGCTCACATAAACATAATATAAAACTTGTAGTTAAATGGGAAAAGTCTTATTGCTGCTATTATTTTCTTAAAGGGAAGAAAAATTAATTTGTTAAATAACTATAGATATTTAAACGCCATAAAAAGCTACAAGTAATAAAGAACCTGAGTGTTCAGTTAGAAATCCTACTACTGCTGCTAGAGTAGATATTGCATCACAGATGACATGTTCAGTACAGTGAATAACTTGTGTAAATTCTCTGAAATCCCAGTAGTGCACTAAGAAATCAATGCTTGCACTGAAACATTCCATCTTAGTTGGTGCATTTTTAAATATTCTTAATATGGTTTATTTGCATCCGGTTTTACTCAGTGGTCAGCATTGCTTCTCTGCATCTGGAAATAACAAACCTTACAGCTGCAAAAATACATTTAAGTTTTTTTCTAGTGTAATATCTTACTTTGCTTTAATGTTTTTAGTTTTGTTTTACTTTACTAGTGACAGTATCAAAAGCGCCGTTAGTGGCAGATCTTCCAAACACACCCTCAAGTGACTTTACTGATGTGAATTACAGCCCACTGAGGTGTAATCAGTGCTGCACCTCAGCAAGATTAGCCCTAATGCCTTTGGCACATTCCTGAAGCTTTCCCTAAAGGATCTGGTAAAAGAAGTTTATGTCTCTAGGATATACTGGCAGAGTGAAGCAGCATGAACACACCACTGTGATTATTGATTGGGTGAAATGATTCATCCAGGTCAATTTTATCTGACAGCTGTGATATTAATTGCTAGGGGTACATACAGTGAGAGTTAGAGAAGCTGTATTGCAATGTTATCTGTTATTACACTATATTTGCTATAAACTACTCTATTGTGGTTTCCAGCTCTGTTAAAATTTTGCCCTTGGTTGTACCTGTGCAGTTCCCTAGGAGTTAATAGAGCTGTCTTGCGTTAGAAAAGAAGTTTCTTTATGCCCCTGTATGCCCACAGACAGGTGGCAACTGTGGCAGGAACATGTTTAGGTATTTTCAATACATATTTTGAAACATTAAAAAAAATTAAAATAGAAAAATTTATAACATCGAGAAAGAAGCTAGGAAAGCACCTGGAAAGAAAATGGAGGGAATAGACCATATGTATGCAGTAGCTATAGAGATTTAAGAATTGAATTCTCTCCTGAAAGAACTAAACAGAGTAGAAGTTAGAGGCTAATTTTTCCTCCATCAAAGTTAATGACAAGGCATCTATTAATTTTAATAGCACTTAGATTAGCCTCAAAAATACTTAGCTATAGCAGGACACAAGAATGAACTAATCAACACTTTGAAAATCATGTGAAAGACATTCTGCAATAAAACTGACAACTTTTAGAATCAGCTTGTTTAAGTGCATATTGTAGTTCTACTATGAAAAGAATGGAGAATATATAATGGCAAGGAACAATACAGTAATTATACTACTGAGCTAAATTTGTTACTCAGACTTGTCAAGAAGTTTCTCCAAACATGGAAGGAAAGAACAAAGTTGCTGGTGAATTATCAGTGATGTTGATATAAACAAATTAAATGTTTTAGGGAAGTAGATACCACTCCCCAAGCATGCCAACACAGAAAGTGCCAGAATATGTATTTATTACGGTTTGCTCAGCTCTGTTATTACATCTATTCAAGCAGACAGCACTGCTGTCAAGCACTATTTCAGATCACCCCATGAGATGTCACAGTAACTCAACAGAAGGACCTTGCATGTTTGGTTGAAAGACCTAATTATGAGATCTTATAAAAACATACCATGTACTTTGAGTTCATGAGAGTTCCTAGTTTGCATTCGAGAGTTTGACTTTAAGCATCTTACTAGCCATGCTCTCATCTCATTTTTTGTAGTGATGCAAATGTTCCTAGAAACAAAACAGTATTTTTCTGTCTTTTTTTTATTCCTTTACATCAACAACGTATTGTGTGCTTCTCTCTCCTTGTATCAAAGGGCAGGGCAATATGTTATTTCAGTTTCTCGTACAGAAACCAACCTCCTTGCTGTCTGTCCTCATCAAAGTTACTGTCCCAGAGGCTCGAGAGTACGTGTGTCACTGATTTCTCCTGAACTTCAATGGGCCCATTCACGTGTAACAGATTCCCTCAGCTACTTGGCTTTCACTCAAATCTAGTAGTTAAAATTGAAATACACTTTAGTGTGCTGCTTGCTCTCATGTGTACAAAGAACTGCCTGCCAGTACCTGAAATACTGCATTTATTCTGCTTCCAATCTAAATTCATGCTGTCGACAGCTGATGGGTATTTTTTCCATGTGTAGAGTTTAATTGAATAAACTGTGGGTTTGATTTTTAGAATGCTTATGAAGTTTAGTTAACTGTTTAAACCAGAGGAAAACATTCTAGTGACTACTAATATTGCTACTTTAGGGGGTCCTGAGCTATATAAAATAGACTTTCACATGATGCTCAAGGCAGGATAGAGGATTATAGTACACTTTTTATTGGGTTTTTTATGCTATTATAATTATGTATCCTGAGAAAACAGGCATCCTTGCAACATCAGTGTCTAGAAATCAGTAATAATAAAAAACACAACAAAGTCAAATAATAAATAGTGGGGACAGGTTATCTCCGTTATCTGATATGTTAGATTTAATTTCATCTCTTTTGTTGCTTTTTCCCTGATGTTGGACACTTCTAAAATTCAGCTGGACAGGTTGTTGGTTCCATTATGCTTTTGCCGAGAAAGACTGAACCAGACGATCCTTGAGGTCCCTTCCAACCTGGAATTCTGATTCTGTGATAATGAGATTTCTGCTCAGGTCTTGTTACTGGATTGTCTCTCTCTAATTTGTCATATTGCTGTAAATAGAGGGGAATATAGAGGAAAACAGAAGGAATGTTTTTATTCTGTGAGTTTTTGGACAACCTTGGGGTGGATTAAGTGGAGTGTACATTTTAACCTCTATCCAAAACTCTCCTCTGGGAGCTGTTGGCTGCCAATGGGCATAGGCTGGGCCAGAGGCACTTCAGTTCTGCCCTCTCATATTCTACTCATCAGCCAAGAAAAAGTCAGAGAGAACATCAATCCCCAAAAGCAGTTTATATCCACTATGGGGTATGACATGGAGAGGGGGGGGTGTGCAGAGTTATGTGTTTGTACCTCATGCACGTACAGAGGTATCTAAAACTGTAAACTGGCACTCAGCTACACTGATTTTAAACTTGAAAAATGTGTTTAGAAGTCTGTAATGTGTCACTTGATAGTGATTTTTATACAGGATGATGTGTGTATGCTAATTCTATTGATGTGTGATGGATTTATTACACTAAAATGGTTCCATTCACTAGGATTTTTTTTTCAGTGAAATTATTTTGCTGTCTTTTCAAATCGAGGAAACTTTGTTTGAAATGAGAGATCCTGCCTCTTAGTATTCCACATCTACACAAAAAAAAAAAAATAAGTCCATTATAGCATGTGAATTCAACAAACTCTTATAGAAAAAATATTACTACAATATTACCTTGTGTTTGGGGTAGTGTTCTGTGGATCACTGCTGACTTCCTGGAGAGATCAGCTGTGCTGAATGACTCATCATTAAATGATGAGAAGTACCTGAGCTAAGTCAGCAGAGGTTCCTTTACATTTATCTATGTGCATTCTAGGAGAAGCAGCTCCATGTTTTTCATACCAGAACTATCTTGTTGGCTCCAGGAAGCAGCAGAAGGAGGAGAAGCTGGTCTAATTCTCTGTGAGTGAAACAAATTTTAGCTTGAGAAACCTCACAAGGTTGTGGTTTCTACACTCAGAAATAGATATTTTTAGTGTGTTATGTGAGTGGTTTTCTTTACTAATAGTTGGACTTTCACTTGAAACTAGGGAATTCTGACTTGAGTTATTCACTTTATACTTAAAGAACTGTAATATGAAAGTTGGAGCAGGGTAGAGGTAGGAAAGGCAATAGCATCTTGAAGAGGTTAATCTAAGGTGTAAGATCAGTTTTTATTGCATTTATCAACTGAATTTTAACGAATCATAAGGAAGTTCTGGGTTATTTGTTTTTCCTGTGTGGATATGGAAAGCTGGCAAAATTAGCAAACGTGACAATCAGGAGATAGGGGCAATTTCATGTATTTGAATTCAAGAGCTGCATTTATTAATGAAATGCTATAGAAAAGTTTCCTTTGAGTTTTTCCTTGTCAGGCTTCAGAAAAAAAAAAAAAAAAGGAAAAAAAAAGAAGTGATTTTACAGTATCAAAAGGTGAGCTCTGGTGTAGAACGTTAAATGTGAAAATTATATGCAAATGAACGAAAATTCTCTTCCTTACTGAACATATCACTGGCTTTTACTTTAGCCCTTTCTACTTTTGTGATTACTGATGTCAATTGTTCAGACGTGTGTTTGGAAAAGTGGTTGGAAGAGTTTTATGTGTTTATGTAGATTAAAGAACGGGGAGGAGATCCCGCAGCCCCAGAGCTGAGGGTCAGGCTTTGCTGGGGAGATGCTACGTGTGATTTCTGAGGGATATTTTTTGATTAGACACTCTTAATTACTTTGTTATAAAGTTTCCTTGTAACATGAAACAATATAGCAGGCTTTAGTAATGTCTATTCAGTAAGTTCTTTATTGTAGTGAAAGTAGAGCGAAAAAAATTTCAGTATGATACCGATACACTTGTGTTCTTTTACAACCCTAGTATTTTCATTTTTTCTTGCTATATCTTAGGCTAAATAGGGAATTCCTCAGAGGGAGTGGACCATAATGAGCTACAGTTTCACACAATAGGGCCTGAAATGGATTTGTGATCTTCCAGTATTTTCTTACTATAAAGGGCAATGGTAAATAATTAAAACTGCTGAGATTTTAAGACATGGGTGTAATATCCTATAGAAAGAGTAAGTCTTTTTCGTGATGTGGGTTCACTTCAGAAGATTCCTTTAAAAATATAGTTTATTTAGCAGTGCTTAGAACAAATGTTTTACTTCATTGCTAAAATACAGTTGGCTCTCAAAAGTATGATTTTCTTTTAGAATTTCACCATTTTAAGGCCTTACAGCTGTTCTTGGCTTTTCAATATTTTTTTTTCCCTCAGTTTTGCAATAAATAGGTTGTTCATTCAAGGATGCAAATAAATTAAAGAAAATTTTAACCTGTAATTTTTCTTTCTCCTATGTATGTACCATATTTTAAATATCAACAGTTTTCTGATGAAAGCTGATCACTACCATATTGATGGTTCAGGATGTCCTACTAATTATTTTTAAAAAATAGTAATAAGGAAGAAAAAAAATCAGAATATTTAACTACCCTTGACTAGTACTCTGACTTGGTGAAATTTCTCTGAGTGCATGTACTGGTAACAGAGACTTATTGCTTTGATTTTAGTTTTCTCAGAGTACTGCT